>NW_017298619.1:38884-43046 GCF_001594075.2 Trachymyrmex cornetzi | reverse complement strand
AAATTGGCGCGAGAAAATGGCCGAAAGCTGTGACCTCCATTCATTGGCTGAAGCAAATGGCTGCGCTAGAACACACCTTCTTTATTACACCATGGTCATCATGTTATGGCAGTCATGGTGTGAGTCTCGCGAGACCATTCGAGCGGGATGGACGTACGTTACGCCCGCTTCGGGTATTGCATCATCTCACCCATTTTTGAAAAGCGTTTCTGGCTTCGACTGTGCATTGTGTTACATCATTTGTCTTGATTACATCATTATTTCGTCCCATTCATCGGTTTGAGGTGACCGATGTATCATACTTTGGTTACACGATTTATTTACGATTCTGGCCGGAATCGTCGCCATTTTTGCGGCGAGTGCCATCAATTTTGAAGAAGAAAAAGAAGGTGTCATGGTGTGCAGGCATGTGAGCCACGAGATTAAGCACGAGCATAATGAATCGAGCATGCTGAATAAATGATAAGTATTTGCACAATGCAGTTGCTACTATAAAATAGGAAGTATTTTTAAAGAAATTTGATTTTTTGAAAATATTTACTAATTTAAAGTAGCAACTGCACTGTGCAAATACTTAATTCGTTCAGCATGCAAGCATGTGCGCGAAATTTTATATATATGTGTATGTATGTGTGTATGTATGTGCATGCATACATGACATACTAAATACATCACTATGATAACGCGGATTCTATAGAGACGTACTGGAGACGTATTGAAGATATACTCATACATCTCAGAATAACTACGGTATATCACTAGGAGCTCTCTGCGAAGTCTACGGGACGAGAAACCGCGGACATAGTAGATTCTGAAGAAATACTCTGTACATCACAGACGCGTCTCGAATATCTTGACGACGTATTCAACATACGTTGCGATATCGTTCTAACGTTGTCAGAACGTAGGTGACTGTCTGGGTTTCTTTTTAGCAAATCGATACTTTTAATTTACATAAGTACTAGTAGAGTTATTGTTATACAAACCTTCGGGCCACGTCAAAATAATCTTCATTGTTTTGCAGTGTTATGACGAATACTTAATATTTCGACACGATTTCCCAAGTTAAATTTTGCGAAAAAATTGTCAAGAAGAATATTCAAGCGCGGTCATAGGCGATTGCTTTAAATCGCATTATGCTTATTCAGATATAGTGTTTAGATATAATATTTTTAAAGTCGGTCGAGACATTGTCTTACCATATTCTATATTTTATTATTATGATTGCCTTACGTTTATATATCACTTTTGAAATGTGACTACATTTTAAAAAATTTAAGATCGACTTATCGATAATTATTATGGTTAGTAACACTTTTGCTGTAATATATATATACATATTATTTTCTAGAGTTCCAATATTCACTCCGATAAAGAATTCTCATAGAACTCTAATTCATGGCTTTTTCGATTTTTTCTCTATATCTTTACATGACATGGCACCGCTACCGCGTCATTTGATATGTATCAAATATTATATTCGTAAGCATGCTTTAAAAATATGTCGATCTATTATAGTTATATTGTTCAGTAGGAAAACTAAACAATATTAAAGTTGACTATCTAAACTTTGTTTATTTATTACATATAGTTTTTAGTAAAAGAGATTGTATTAACAAACTTCGTAGCAATAATAATTAACTAATCGAGAGCATATTATTTTCTACGATTACAATTAAATCGCAATTGGTAATGTCAAAAATTAATATAAACACAAAAAAGGAAATAAGAAAAATTTACTCATGAACTTTATTTTCTTAAAAGTCGTTATAAATAATATACACGATGTTTTTGGTGCAAACCATTTTACACAACAATTTAATATTACATCAACAATCCACAAAAACAAAATCAAAATGTTCTGCCATATACTGCCATATGATTGAATTTTTAACATTTTGACAGTTAATTCCATACGACAACCAGGCCCGATGTCTTGTAATAACAGATTATATTACATTAAAGTTTCGCTTCTTTTCCATAATTTAAATTTATACATATAAGTCAATTTTTGTGCTATTTTTGTTTTTCATTCAATATATGGATAGCTGAATTTTAACAGTGAGTAAAAAGATAGAAGGCAAAAATCAACTTAAATTAAATTCTACCTGCAATCAATTATTATATATATATATATTTCTTTTAATATTAAAAAAATGAACATTATAAAGATACATATATATGCATACATAATTATATATATAATTAAATGCAATAATACAATTAAAACTAAACACTTACTGTTAGTTTTATGTATATATTAATAAATTATATTATTACAAGAATAATTTTACGTATTTTTAGTTTACGATATATTATATTGTGCGCAATAACTTCTATATACTTATAAAACATCTTATCGAAATAATCAACTTTAACTAATCTATATTATCTGTATATTTTTTTCTGTCGCTCAATACTTGCAAGTTGGCATATACATATTTTATCCTTCAATATACATTTCTTACAGTGTAATTCTCACAAAGTTCTAGAGGATATGCAAAAATAAACTACTTCTGAAATTCCTATAAAAAGTATTAAAACGCGTTTGTTTTTCGTGCGCCAAGAATTAATTCAAATTATTAGCTCACAATTCAGAATCAATGACGAAGACGATACAGACAGCATTGGCACCATTATTAATCATCGGCTCGTTCTACAATTTGAGCTTGTTTGAATATCCTCTTGGACAACCTAAGCCGTATCTTTCTTATCTGCATTTCTTAACCACATGGAGCCTTTCTGTGTATTTCCTTTATTATTTACGCTACAACGGTCATACTGTAATATCATTGTACATAACCTGGCGGAATATTCTAATAATGATCATCACTATTACATCGATACTTGTTAGCTTGTTTCGTATTAAGGTAAGAATTTTAAAACATACTACTTCAGTCTCTAATATTACTTGACTTTTAATATTTTTTAATTGTTGTTTAATCACTTCCTTTATTGAGAGTATTAAAGAAGCTCTCATAATTATAGGCAAATACAGATTTATAAAAAGTTTTTGGAGAAATTTTAATGTTTACATTATTATTTATTGTAGAGGATGTTTGATAAAATTAATATTTGTGTTATATTACTTTTTTAAATTAGCTTTTAACATACCTTTTGTAAATCTTATATTTCAAAAACACTAATTAAATTTCTTATAACTTTTTTATCTATCATATTTTTTACATATTGTAATAACAATTCTTATTCAAATACAAAATTATAATAATTTCTTTTTAAATTGCGTAATCGATCAATACAATTTTTTAAAGGAATTAAAAGTATGCTTACGTAAACTCTCCATAGTGGACGATACATTGGAAGCACTTGGAATGCCAAAGGAATATCAATGTCTGCGTAATTGGATAATTCGAATAATAATCGGATGGATTGTACTCGTTTTTGTCGACAATGCAGTCTGCAGTTTTTTTTTAATTTCTTATTATTATAAACATTTCAATATCGTTTGTATCTATATTCCATTTGTGATAAATTATTTGCAGCATGTTAATATCTTAAGTGCTCTGACTTCAGGAGCTATCATTGGGTTAGTATATTTATATATTTACTTCATATGCTACTTTTTATTGACAAGTCCGTCAAAATGTCTATAGTCTGAAATACTTAAAGATCTTTTAAAATTGTAAAAATACTTTAAAGATAGGGGAAAGTGGGCGAATTGTGCGCACCTAAGGGATATTTGTATTTCTGGGATGGTTTTCTAAGTTCAAAGCGATATAAATAGGGAAATAGAAACTATAAACATTCTCCTACTATTACGTATTCTTATATTGAACAGATTTTCATTCAATAAGGTTTTATTTGGCAAAAAGGAAAAAACGGAAAAGCGAAAAAATTTGTCACGCGTCGCGTAATTGTGCGCATGGGTTAGGGAATTGTACGCAAAGCAAAAGTTGTAGGAAGTGAATGAATTATGTAATGTTGACAACGTAAAGAAAAAATCATAAAATATATTTATAACATTGTAATATAAATATATATTACATATATTATATATATTTAGCAAAAATATAAAACTAACCTCTCTGGGTCTCGTAAAATTAATCCAAAGTGGGGTTATGAACCTATGTTGACATGTGATAACTTTTTACAAAAGTAAACAAGTAGTGACGTCATAATCTGAGTATAAAATACTCAGCTC
>NW_017298619.1:31102-38664 GCF_001594075.2 Trachymyrmex cornetzi | reverse complement strand
TTGAGTTATTGGCCAGGCAACCCAAGGGTTGGTACTAGGCCATTGAGGTCTGCGTTGCTAGTAATTTTTTGCAAGTGGGTTTGTAAGCCATGATGGTTATAAAAGTATAGTGGCCCCCCCCCCAATCCAGACGCCTGCTGCCCCCCAGCGGTGAACTGCGCGCCAAAGAAGAAGGGGGAGTGGAGCAAAAGAAGAGTCAGAAAAAGAGGTCATTGGCCTTCATGTAGGCCAGAAGGAGACGAGAGAATGTGGGACTAGGAGAGCGCAGGGTGGGGACGAGGTCCTGAGGAGAATTTGGGAATTTCTTTTATATGTACGCTCGGATAGGGGTAAATTTTTCAGAGAATTCATTGCAATGGAAGATTAAATGATTTATTGTCTGACGGGGGTCGCCGCATGGACAGCTCGGTCATATTGACCCTGTGTAGGCTCTCGTTAACATTAATATGGTTGGATCTTAGACGATTGATGAGAACGATTTCTTCTCTTGAGAGCGAAGATTCATGAAACCATGTTTTCTTGGATATTGTGTGAAATTGTTCGAAGTATCGAGTGCCTTTAGTTCTGGAAACCTCTTCCATATATTCTTGAAACTGTTTGTCCGCTCGGGCACGTGATTCCACCAGTAGGTCCTCGTAAGGGACTCTAAAGTCAGGTTTGTAACCCTCGATTGCCGCCAGCTTAGCATCTTGATCTGCTGATTCATTGCCGGGAATGCCCGAATGTGCAGGGACCCAAAAGAGGGTGACCTCGTTGCCTTTATCTATAATGTCTAGGTAGGCTTTTCTGATTTGGTACACTATGTAATTGCGTTGCACCTTGGAGGAATTTTGAAGAGCATCCAACGCGCTCCTTGAATCAGAAAAGATAACGCTTTTAGGGAAGTTAAGATCAAAAATAGCAAGAATAGCCTAGTAGATGGCCTAGAGCTCAGCGGAGAAAATGGAGGTTTCAAGGGGAAGCTTGTGTTTGATACTACCTTCCAGCTCCGGCGAGTATACCGCAGCACCAACTGCGCCTTCCGGACTCTTCGATCCGTCCGTATAGAAGGCCTTAGCGTTCTGTCTGAACTCGAAAGACTTGTGGTAAAAATCTGCAACAGTCAATATAGGATTTTCGCTCTTGTCCCTGCTCTGCATAGTATCTACATACTTGACTGTGGTAGAGAAGACTTTGTATGAGTGCCAATATGCCGGCGGGTACGTAGATCTGAAGACGGTGGATTTTTCATGACGACTAGTAACATAAGATTTGAAGAGTCTTGATTCCTTTATGGCTTTGACTTTGCTATTCCTTCCAACCGCTGTGAGTTCCATTTCCTCCAGAGAATTATAGACAATGCTGAATTTATTAGCCATGCACTTATAAATAGTCTTAGAGGCTGTGAGGTTGAATCTGATACTTAGTTCGCATTCCTTGGCTTTCGCTAGGAGGATGTTAATGGGTGTTGAGATTCGATATCCCATGGCTTTCCTGATTACTTTATACTGCAATCGACGGAGTTTTATATAATCGGGAGTCGATGAGCTCCAGGTGAAAAGGTGAGCGCCGTACTCCACTGCGCTGCGGAAGGTAGCTCTGTAGATCGTGAGAAGTAGCCCCGGGTGCGAACCCCATGTAACGCTCGACAGAGCAGATGCAATGACTGAAATTTTTCTACCTTTATCGATCAAGTATTTTAAGTGTTGTTTACCATTCAGGTTGTAGTCCACAAAGACACCCAGAAAGCGATGTGAATGTACTCTAGGAATTAAATTTCCATTAACTTTAAGACTCTTTGACAACTCAGAGGCCCTGCCTGGTTCAAAAAGGATCCATTTGGATTTTGGAGGTGAAATTTCCAGGTTTCTAAATTTAAGATAATTATGTATCTGATCTAGCGATTTTTGAACTGAATCAATTGCCTTGTTTAGGTCCTTATGCGTAGAAAAAAGAACCACATCATCCGCATATTGGAGGAATTGGGTATCCTGATGCAGATGCTGTCCAAGATCTCGAAGGTAAATGTTAAATAACAAGGGGCTTAATGTAGAACCCTGAGGTGTACCCTTAAGGGTAGTGTAAGGACCATGAGGCTCGCCTTCAATTACAAAGGTAAGGTGTCTTATAGAAATGAGATTTTCGATGAATTTTCTAAAGAGGGCTGGGACCCCAATGGCTCTCAAGTCCTCCAGTAGGATGTATGGATCCACGTTATCAAACGCACCTGCGATGTCCAAGAAGACCGCGACCGTAATCGAATGTTTCAAAAAGCCAGTCTTTATTGAAGTGATCAAAGTAGCCGGGTTGTCATAACAGGCTCTGAAAGGTCTAAATCCCGATTGTGTCTGCGGGAGAATAGGTCTGGACTCGATGAACCAGCTCAATCTGCGACACAGGATGCGCTCCATAAGTTTACAAGCACAAGACAAAAGCGAAATTGGTCTGACCCCTTTAGAGTCGGACTTGGGGATAAGCACCACTAGAGAATCTTTCCAGGTGTTCGGGAAAGTACCTTCAGAGAAAATTTTGTTAAAAGTGATTAAAAGATGTGATTCGCTGGGAATATGGTCTAGAATATTGTAGCTAATCTGATCAAGTCCAGGAGCAGAATTTTTTCGAGTCGAGATCAGAGCGCATCTGAATTCTTCAGCAGTGAGTGGCTCATCGAGCCAAGTAAAGACGTGTGAACTCTGGCGGTCGTCTAGCTTCATTGTTTCCAAAGATTTGGATCTGTCGCAATAAGCAGTCGGCGGGCAGAGCTTCGAGATGATCTCTCTCGAAGCCTCACTAAGATCACCAGCCGTCCCGGAGCCAGCGCTTGCGTTCCTGTTAAAGCACTTAATTAGGGACCATATTTGTTTAGAAGGAGTCCTATCATTAAAGCTGTTCACAAGCTTACGCCAACCTTCTCTTTTTTGTTCAGAAAGTTTCCTAGAACAGTCGTCGCGAGCCCTCTGAAATTCTATGAGATTTTCTTTGGAAGGGATCGAGGTGAAATTTTTTAGGGCTTTCCTTCTGGACTCAACAGCGTTTGAACACGACTCGTTCCACCATGGAGGAGGGGCTAATTTTGGAGCAGAAGTGACAATACGTGGGGTTCGTTTGCCCTCTGGAAGAAAACATTTGGCAGCGTCCATAATCATTTGCAACAACATTTCATAAGATTCAGTCCCGTTCTTGCCCTCTAATGGAGGCACATTTTTAACTTGATTTTTTAGGTCCCGATAAAAGGAGTTGAATTGATCTTTGTTGAGAGAGATCTTATATGAAAATTTGGATTTTAAAGAGACTTGAATGCCTATGGTGGTGATGACAGGATAATGATCGCTCCCAAAAGTGTCAGATTCTACATAAGAATTGCATATTGGTGCGAGCTGTGGGGACACCAAAACCAGATCGATTACTGAAGCACTGTGGGATGAACGCAGTTCAGTGGGGGTAGTATCGTTGAGGGTGATAAGATCGTATTTCTCGATGACACGCATAAGCATTCTTCCCGCAGTTGACTGCCGTGTGCAGCCCCAAGTCTCATGGTGAGCGTTGAAATCACCTAGAAGAATATAATATTTATATTTTTGTATTTCGCCAACTAAGGAGTCGAAAAAGGCACAAGGGGTTTTTTGGCCAGGGTGCCTGTATAAATTAATGATAACTATTGAATCCGTTTTAGAATAAGGAATCCTGATAGCCATAAATTCAACTGAAGAGTGCGCAATGGACGTGAGGTTAAGAATTTCATGCTTAATATTTTCGCGGATGATGACGCAGATACCTCTATCTCCTAATTGGGTGATGTCCTTTCTGATGACTTTATAACCTTTCACACGGAAGGCATGATTTTGTTTAAGAAAAGTTTCCTGCACACAAAGAATGTCGAAGTCTCTTGCTGCTTCCATTAACGATGGGAGGTTATGTCGGATTCCCAGTGAGTTCCACTGAAAAATTTTTAGAGAGTTGTTTCTCCTCTTGTTAGATCCGAAATCCCTTGGACTCGGTCTCCTATTCTCTCGGAATTCCAGCGACGGCAACGCTATGATTTGATTGGAAAAAATATGCAAGTTCGTGGAGGAAGATGTGTTATTGTCAGTTGATTTAGCGGATGCAAAGCTGAGTTCTTGTGAAAGATTAAAATTAGTTCCGAAAACAGCCATAGCTATATTCTGCTTCGTGCGAGGGACCCCGAGTGTCGATAGTGGATTGTGTATAATAGCTATACTGATTGTATTCTGAAGGGGGAGGAGCGTTTCTTACCCCACCGTAGGGGGAGGGGGGTAGTGAATGGGGGGGATGAAAAAGATAGTCTAATTTTTTTATGAATTTGACAACCGCGTTAAAAACTTCAGCGAAATTATTATTCTGGAAATGGGCGAAAATTTCCGAGATTAGAGGAATTAGCTCCATAAAGCTAAAATTATTATTATTATCTTCATTACTAGAGCCTGATCTGCCAAATCCGTTTTGCGCAGGAGGAGTCCTTTGAAAAATTCCACCTTTGCCCGTGTTGCGGGGGGACCTACCGTTAGGTTCATATAGAAAGTTGCGGTGAGCCTCTGCGTCGTATTGAGTCGTGTTAAAAAGACTTGCTTGAGGAGGAGATTCGTTCCTTTGTATGTTGCCATTAGGCCTTTGCGGAGGAATGCGAGTGCGAGGATGGGATTTCCAAGCGTTAGCGTAAGTTCCTTGTTGTTCTGCTGGTTCTTCCCTCTCTAAAGGACTAAATCTGTTATAGCTAGCAAAATAATCTTCGCTATTTTTGCTACGAGGAAGACTTGGAAAGTTATTGTCAGAGTTTGACGGAGATGTGGTGGGAAACGAGGATCTGCCATCGACTATATTTCTGGCGTCTGCGATAGAAATATTTTCTACAGCTGCTAAGCTGACTACATCACGTTGCTTGCGAATAATGGGGCAGTTACTGTCGTTAGCCCAGTGATTGCCATTGCAGTTAATGCACCTTGGGGTTTCCTCGTGCTGCTGGCAAAAATCATGTTTGTTTTCGCCGCAATACAAACATCTAGGAGCTCCCTTACATGCTGCACTCACGTGGCCTATTCTATGACATTGATTGCATACCCTTGGCCTTGGGATGAAGGGACGAACCTCGTGTCTCACCTTATAAATGAAGACTTCTTGTGGCAATAATTGTTCTGCAAATCTGATTCGGATTGTTCTGGATGGAACATACTCGACCTTGCCTTCTTTAATGACTCTTCTGTTGAGTCTCTGCACATTCAAGATTTTTGCCCTCGGCGACTCGATGCTCTCTTTGAGAATCTGTAAGTCTATTTCTTGAGGGACATCCTGCACGACTCCCGTTCTGAGGACCTTGAAAGCTGGAATGAAGGCGCGGAGATTATGTTTTGGAAAAATGTTATTCTCCACTAGCTTATTTGCAGCAGAGGCAGATTTGACGACTATTAAGATCTTTCCTCTACCTATCTTTCTAATTTCCTGGATGTCGGCTATGCCAGCCTTAGCGATAATTCTGCTGACAAGTACAGAATGTAGGGGCGGCGCAGAGCCGTCCCTATTGCAAGGATATACGTACACTACAAAAGGTCCCGCATCTCGTGAAGCATAGCGTAGTGGAATTCCATCACCTGTTTTTAGGTTAGAGTGCAGCGACGGGTCGTTGTTTGCGGTGCAATCCATAAGGGGTTGCGTCACTGAAACATGCGTAACGGATGCCGATGCTGATGTAGGCTGACTTGCGCTTTTCTTGGCGGCAGGGGTTGCCTGGTCGTTATGAGAACCGCCGTCCTTCGTGGTTTGCTGTAGTGATCGCTTTCTGTTTTGTGTCTGCCACTTTTCAACTTCCATTGGCGATTCTGTCAAGATGCTCGAAGTTATCGATGCACGATTTGAGTTTTCAAGCGATAGTTCGCCCTCGATATTGTTGACCGACGTAACTGAAACATTGCTGTTAAGTTGCGTTGTTTGCAAGTTGATTCCCGCTTCCCTGCAAAGATTCTCTAAAAGAGATTGAGATTGGAATGTCGACTCAAAATGGACGGAAGAAGGGGAATCAGGAGGAAAATCAGCGTTAGTAGCGTTGGGAGGCCCTGGATCAATGTTAAGAACAGCGGGGGGTAAGCGCAAAGGGCATTGTAGGCGATTTGGTTAAGCTGCCGTTATTGCCGTTATCGTCACCGCCGCCGCCGCCGCCGCCCTCCCCTCCGGAGAGCGAGGCCATGGCGACGCAGGGAAAAAGTTTTTAGTACCTGACGAAAATAAAATTGGGTTAGATGGAATGCTCAGCTCACCGCTATTTGTTGAAAGATTCTTAATAAATGAATATACAATTCTCATTAAGAACCAAGTATATTTAATTAAAACAGAACTCTTATATTAAATGATAAACAAGATAGCAAGAGATGAACAAAATTCTACAATTTAAATCTTAAGATTAATCAATTTAACATAAAAGATTACTTATGCTTCGTACAAACAACAGTTTGCTTATTATTAAAACTTATCTGACACAAGAGAACTTATTAATATCGCCGTTGTAAGGCCTTGCAATAAAACGCAACCGCTTGGTACCAAGATCCAGAAAGAAAAGGGGCGAACAACAGCGATGTTCAAATCTTTTAAACAGATGAATAACTACAGGAATAAGTGCCAACACTATCGATTAGTTTAATGCAATTAATCGATAATACAATTCATATCATATTCTCAACACTATTTCCCACACGCTCGGACAAGAAAAACCCGGATTAGCGCCCTGAAAAGGGCGATTGTGCTTCACTACTACTCTAAATCGTTTCTCCCGCCGGCGGATTCTCATCCCGACTGGGTTGAGGTGCGTTCCGTATCGCGCATGATGTGCATGATGCATCCATTGTCCTTGTTTAACATTTGGTGAGCAACAAAGATAAACAATGCATTATACGCATCATGCGAGAAACGGAACGCACCCTTGGACAATAGCAGAGAGAAACCGGACTGTTTATCAATGTACTTACATCATATCTTTTGTGGTTATAATTTAAGAGGACGACCTCCTGCGTAAAAATTTCATCACGGCGATGTCTCCATCTATCGGCAAAGTATCAAACCAGGATGCGCACAATTACCCGCTGCGCACAATTCGCCCACTTTCCCCTACTCGATACAGTTTTAAAAATAAAAATTTATCAATATTAGTATTGACATCGTAAAGAATGCATTATAAAATAACCTAAATAAAAAAATAATAAAATATTCTGTTATATGTACTAATAAATACACATATATTACTACGTTTACAGTAGTTTACACGGCTTGATATACGTCGAAGTTATAATATCGATGTTATGAAAATGGCCAATTATGCCAAAGTCTCGTCCGGATGGACGACTATGTAGTCATATCTTCATGCTCACATTACCAACAATGTTCACAAAACTCAAAAAGTCGCAGGTGGCGCTCGCCACTCGGGCCTCTGCGCCACCGGGCGCGGCCCTTCTATTACTCATTGTGTTTTCTGTTCTTGCAGAACTGACAGTGTTTACATTCTGTTTCAACATAATTGAGTAATAGCGTTTTCGATTGGGGTACACTGGCTGCACTCAGTGTCAAGAGCGTGTTCGATTGGC
>NW_017298619.1:26504-30083 GCF_001594075.2 Trachymyrmex cornetzi | reverse complement strand
ACTTGCACTATTCAGTGCAACCCATGGAACTCGTCCAGTGTTGGTGTGAACTGAGTGCGCACTGGTGCGCACTAACTTTTGCCAAATCGAAAACGCTATAAGTTTCGTGAGTAGCTTCGACATGCCGAGGCGTGAAAAGCATCGTTCCAGAAGTTTGTCGCGAGGAAGGAAATCAAGGAAACGTAAGCGAGACACCAGCTCTCGCCACAACGCGGCACGCTCGAAACATAACCTTTCCTCGAGCCCGCCGAACAAAGCATCTTGTCGGCGTCGTTCGTCCTCTCACGAAAAGCTACGTCAGGTTCTTTCGGACCTTGTTAATTGCTTAAAGAGTCGTGAACTGGAATCGGGGGTTAACTCAGAACCCTCGCAGACGCCGACAAACCGCTCTTCTCCCGAAGGCCCGTTATCTCTGTCGGAGGTGCCCTAGGAGGTTAGGCCTTGTGCAGACCTTATCGCAGATGAACAGACGATCCAAGGTAAGGATCGGGGCGGCGTACCAGGTGCGTCCCCTTGTCGACCCGTTAGAATTTACGGCAAAGAGGGGACGTAACCGACTGTTCTCATATCTGCAACATCCGTTTCTTTTCAACAGGCTCGCAGATCAATGAGGAAAGTAAGGAATAAGGTTTTTACCAACCCGGAGGGCGCGGAATCCTTGGAGAATCTTGAGATCGAAGAGGAGGCAGTGCCCTCAAACGATTTCGTCAATGACTTATTCAGAGATCAAGCGCAAACATCGGAGGCCGCCTCTTGGTTACCTATTGTCCTCGATACGACTAGAGCGGATGTGCGAACTGGCCTGAAGGTTGATCTCAAGAAATGCCTCCTCGCCAAATATGAGCCCAAAGAGGAGCTATCATTTCTTGCCCCGCCAAAGATCAATAAAGAGATCCGACCTAACCTCGGCGCTACGGTAATTGCGCGCGACAACCATCAAAGCCAAGCTCAGTTAGAGGTCGGCTCCTCGTTGAACGCCCTTGCCTCAGAGTTTTCGGACCTCTTTAAGCTGGGATCCCCCCAGGCTTCACCGGAAGGAAAAGCGGCTTTGTCTAAAATTGCCGAGGGCATCCGTCTATTGGCCGACCATCACTTCGACCTTTCGAAATCTAGACGAGCGTTCATCGTACCCTCATTAAATTTTCTCGGGAAAATGGCCTCTGATGCGGCCCCGGTTGACGACTTCCTGTTTGGAACCAACTTCAGAGAAGAGGTCGACGCTGCTCAAACTACGGAGAAAGTTGCCTCTAGAATGGCGAAAAAGACTCAACGACCTACAGCCAAGGGAACTCAACCTGTGACAGGCCAGCACCTCAGACAGCAGAAGAGCTAGCCATTTCGCCAGGGACATCCAATTACAAAAAACGTGAAACCCCCTCCTCGTCCGACCTCATCGACCCACCGCTCGAGGAGGGGTCCCTCTTACCCGAGTCGCAACAATCAACCACGGTCCAGGTCTCGGGCCCGCTAGACACAGTAAGACCAGCGGGCCGTTTGGCTTTTTTTATAGAACGTTGGAAACTTTTAACCTCGGATCCGGTCGTATTAGGGGCGGTAGAAGGTTATATCATCCCCTTTTCGGTGTGGTCTTCCCCTCGCCTCTCGCTCAGAAAACCATCCTTCACAGAACATGAGGCAACCGCGTGTGACAGGGAGATCGGGCGCCTGCTAGAGAAAGGTGCTGTTCAAAAAGTTGCTCCATCTGCGGACCAATTTCTCTCCCCCTTTTTTCTAATTAAAAAAGCCTCGGGCGGAGTGAGATTTATCTTGAATTTGAAGGAGTTAAATTCGTATATTGCCCCTCCACATTTCAAATTAGAGGACTGGCGAACGGTGGTCCGCCTTATGCTTCCCGGGTCTAAGATGGCGACTGTGGATCTCGAGGATGCCTACTTGTCAGTGCCTATTCACCGTTCATACAGGAAATTCCTTCGTTTTATGTGGAGGGGCACAGTCTACGAATTTACCGTTTTACCATTCGGCCTTTCGGTGGCGCCCTTTATATTTACAAAAATTTTACGCCCGGTCATGAAATCGCTTCGCGGAAGAGGTTTTCTTTCAGTGATATATCTCGACGATTTTCTATTTTTAGGGGCCTCCACCGTGGAATGCCAAAAGAATGTCGAGGCGTCGGTCGACTTGCTGCTATCCCTAGGATTTCTTATTAACTTCAACAAATCTAAACTCACGCCATCATCGAGATGTAGATTTTTAGGTTTTATGTTCGATTCCATCAAGCAGTCTATTGCTATTCCAGCAGACAAGCGTGCGAAACTCCTTTCTCTGACAAGGAAGTTTTCACAACGATCCCAGAGTACCATACAGGATTTTGCAAGCCTAATTGGCTCATTGGTATCAGTGTTTCCAGCCGTGCAGTACAGCCCTCTCTACACTAACAATAAGAGGTTCGAAACAGAAAAATTTTTAGCCCTGAGATCGGCTTCGGGAGACTTTTCTAAACGAATGGCTATCCCTCCTTACTTACAAGAGGATTTCGAGTGGTGGCTTAAAGTATTCTCGAATCCAAAACAATATAACATCATTCGATCAAAGCCCTTCGCGCGTTAGATATTCTCGGATGCATCTTTAAACGGGTGGGGAGCAGCCTGTGATAGCCGACGTACACACGGCTGGTGGTCAATGGACGACAAGAATCTTCACATCAACGCCCTAGAGCTGAAGGCGGCTTTTCATGCATTGAGATGCTTTACCGACGGTCTCCTCAACGTTAGTATCCTACTGAGAATTGATAATACCACGGCTATCGCTTATATCAACAAATTTGGTTCGATTCAACATCCTTATCTTACAGACATCGCCAGAAATATATGGAAATGGTGTGAAGAACGAGACATCCATCTCTTCGCATCATATATAGCCTCGATAGACAATACCATCGCAGACAGTGAATCGCGTATCGAATGTTCCGACACTGAATGGTCCCTTTCGACCCACGCATTCGGCCAAGTCGAAAGATCTCTCGGGCCCTTTGACATCGACCTCTTCGCTTCGCTAGTTAACGCCAAGAATGAGACATACGTCTCCTGGTTTCCTGACCCGGGTTCGTGGGCTATTGACGCCTTCAGTATAAACTGGCATCCGTTCTACTTCTATGCCTTCCCTCCCTTTATCTTACTACCTAGGGTATTGCGGAAGATTTGGGACGATGAGGCCACGGGGATCCTGATTATCCCATGGTGGCCGTCACAATCGTGGTTCCCAGTATTCTACCGGTTGCTAACTTCGGATCTTTTATTTTTGGCTCCATCTAAATCACTTTTATCGTCTCCTTCCAGGTCCCAACATCCGAACTGGAAAAGCCTTTCCCTGGCTGCAGGGAGACTATCAGGCAAGCACTAATATCGCAGTCAGTTCCCCCGGCAGCTCTGGAGGTTATGATCGCCTCTCTATCTTTAGCTACAATTAGACAATATGCCCGACCTTTAAGGATCTGGTGGGACTTTTGTCAGAGGCACCGGATCTCGCCTTTCTCTCCTAGAGTGGACCAAGTCCTTGATTTTTTATCACAGGAATTAGGGAACGTGAGCTCTTATTCATCTTTCAACACTACACGGTCGG
>NW_017298619.1:15299-24473 GCF_001594075.2 Trachymyrmex cornetzi | reverse complement strand
CCAAGGTCAAACTGATAGGATCAGTAAATAAATATTTTTAAATCATATAACTTTTGTCTAAAACACTTTTCTGTAAAACTTATATTTCCCGAGATATTTAGGTGTCCCAACCTTTTTGGGACACCCTGTGTAATGCATATACAATATGTATTAATTTTACTGAAAGACATAACTAAATTTCTTTCATTAAATTCAGATACACAAGCTCCAGATTTCATCGAGTCAATGATCGTTTACAAGTTCTCTATTCCGAAATGTTGGAAAACAATGCAGATTGCAAGAAACAAAATAGATTCATCTTAGTCCAACAGCGGATAACAGAAGCTAAGAATCGCAAGCAATATATGTGGATTATAATGTAACTTTTTATTAACATACTTTACACACATATGCGCGCACTTATGTAAATATAAATATGTCACAGTCAAAGTGTCAACTCATTGTCAGTAAATGTATAGGGTAGGTAGTCTAACAGTGAACCAGTAGTACACTATGAACTATTGTGATATTTTGTAAATGCGACGTTACCAGATTGTGCTGTTATAATGCGATTCGCATTTGAACCCCTCCTCGGCGGAAGACTCCCGTTAGCGCACAGTACGATAGTACACATCCACTCAAATTGGCCGATGTCTAGTAATTTTTCACTACTTTACCAATGAGAATATTTTATTTTAAATTGGCCAATTAACGATGTGTGCTATCGGATCCCGCCCCTCCTCGACTCCCCAGCCGACTGGCAGATCGCGCCAAGGACGACCATGTAATATCATATTTTAAGAATTTTTTGGGTTGCAAAATAAATTTTTTTTTCGTAAGTTTTACGTATTTTTTATGTTTTTGTTGTTATAACTATCATTTTTTTCATTGTGCAATAGTTCGGTGTGCACATTTGGCTTTTCATTCTGTAAGCAACTTTTTTCTATTGTATTATTTTATCACATTATTTTGGAGATTATCGTCGAAAAAGTTAGGTGATCTACAATGAATTATTTTGATGTAATGAACAATCCATAATTCATTGTAGACCACATAACCTTTTTTACGATAAACTTCAAAGTAATAATTTATTGTGGTAATTATTTATAATACGGCCCCTTTCCCTACCTAAAATCTTAATAAAAATATACTCATTCGACGCGTTTTCACTCAAAACAAAAGAATCTGTCAGAAAAACGAGGCGGTCGGCTTCGTGAATCCTTACCATCTTATAATTATCTATTTTCTAAATAAACATTTTAAAATATAGCAAAACTAAAATAATTCCAACAATTCCACTTAAAAAATAATTTAAGAGTTATTGTTTACAGTATGTAGCCAACTAAATTCATAAACTGTATGTCAAAACTCAGATCTTCAACTTAATAATTGAGAGAGACATAAGTCTCTGAAATGTACATGGTTCATTATTGGATCGCTACCCCTTCATTTTAAACTGGTATTCTGTTGTAGTCTGCTGTAGTCAGTTACTGTACCTATACAATTACTATACGTGTACATAAACTGGTAATGGTATACATTTACTGAAGTTAACACTTTGATTGTGACAAAGTATCTCATTTTTAATTTCGCATCGAAATACGTAATAAGATCCAGAAGTTTCTTGCCCGGAATTAGGAGACATGTATATAGCGTCTAGACAAGCGCAGCTATCGTGTTCCTTTACACGAGATCGCGAGTTCCAGGGATCGAGATTATTGGATATAACGATTAAATCGATCAAGTCCTACGTACGCTCAATCGATAGTTTCGGACCATTAATAATGCGCTGTATCTAAATCCTTCTAAATTATCCTTGCTAATTGTCGGTTCCTCAACATTATCATCTGGTATTCAATCCTTCAATATTGTTCTTAACTCCATACCAATTTCTCGGTCCTCCTCTATAAGATTCTTGGTGTCCATGACCTTCATAGACATTTGAGTCACACATGGTTGGGCTGCTGTCTGCGTCTCCTTTATTTCCTTCGCTACATCTTTTTCTGTTCTCAAAAACTTCTCACTTTTCAATTACTCGTTATGTCTTTATTTGATTATGCCGATGTCGTCAACGTTCCGGCTCTTAATTAACAAACTAAAACAGCGTATCTAAAATTCTTGCCTCCGCTATTACGTTCGTAAATATAACCATATATCTCCGTATTACAAGAAATCTGATTGGCTTAGCATGTGACAATATTTTATACTCCACCTGTGCTGTCTTGTATTCCTTCTCCTTCGCTCCAATACTCTTCTGTGACACCTCTTTCAGTTAAACTCTGAGCTTCAATCCACTATTAATAACCCTCTTCTCACCAGATATCAAGATTAGGTATCCTTTCTCATACATCATTCCACTAAGTTCCGTGTCGCTTTGTCCTATACCTCAGTCAAATACTTCAATTGGTAAATGTTTACTTTAGAGCAGACCTCTCCAATGACCTTGACCTTGACATATGTTGTCATATGACCCTGAGTAACGTCCAACAAGTTGTAGCTATCGCTCGTTATTCGTTAAAAAGTTATAAAGAAGGAAAGTTTGAAAAATAATATCTCTTTTCATTATATAGAACAAAAAACTTTCTGCTTTAATCCTTAATACACACTGAATATTTGGATCTGGGTCATTCGTGTCCTGCGCATTTCTTTTCTTTGAAATACTAAGCAGTGATGCGAATTCCGGGCCGCTTGCAGCATGGTTACTAGCATGAAGAGGGCATAAGAAGATATATACATTACGATAAGTTCATATCCGTGTACACTTGCGCATGCGTTATGTGTCCGTCTATGCTCTCTTCATGCTAGTAACCGTACTGCAAGCGGCCCGGAATTCGCATCACTGATACTAAGAGCTCTGATTAAATATCAGTCTCTTTTTTATTCCTAAAAAAAGTTTAGTATCTAGAGAACAAGTTTTGTGCGTTACCGGCCTCAATTCGTGCGTATCTTTTAACTGGCATAACTCCGAAATTTACGTTGGGTCACAAATGACATGTGTATAGAGTGTAAATTTTTTGTAACTGAAAAATTTTTATTTTTTTCTACAAGCGCAGCTATCGTGTTCCTTTACACGAGATCGCGAGTTCCAGGGATCGAGATTATTGGATATAACGATTAAATCGATCAAGTCCTACGTACGCTCAATCGATAGTTTCGGACCATTAATAATGCGCTGTATCTAAATCCTTCTAAATTATCCTTGCTAATTGTCGGTTCCTCAACATTATCATCTGGTATTCAATCCTTCAATATTGTTCTTAACTCCATACCAATTTCTCGGTCCTCCTCTATAAGATTCTTGGTGTCCATGACCTTCATAGACATTTGAGTCACACATGGTTGGGCTGCTGTCTGCGTCTCCTTTATTTCCTTCGCTACATCTTTTTCTGTTCTCAAAAACTTCTCACTTTTCAATTACTCGTTATGTCTTTATTTGATTATGCCGATGTCGTCAACGTTCCGGCTCTTAATTAACAAACTAAAACAGCGTATCTAAAATTCTTGCCTCCGCTATTACGTTCGTAAATATAACCATATATCTCCGTATTACAAGAAATCTGATTGGCTTAGCATGTGACAATATTTTATACTCCACCTGTGCTGTCTTGTATTCCTTCTCCTTCGCTCCAATACTCTTCTGTGACACCTCTTTCAGTTAAACTCTGAGCTTCAATCCACTATTAATAACCCTCTTCTCACCAGATATCAAGATTAGGTATCCTTTCTCATACATCATTCCACTAAGTTCCGTGTCGCTTTGTCCTATACCTCAGTCAAATACTTCAATTGGTAAATGTTTACTTTAGAGCAGACCTCTCCAATGACCTTGACCTTGACATATGTTGTCATATGACCCTGAGTAACGTCCAACAAGTTGTAGCTATCGCTCGTTATTCGTTAAAAAGTTATAAAGAAGGAAAGTTTGAAAAATAATATCTCTTTTCATTATATAGAACAAAAAACTTTCTGCTTTAATCCTTAATACACACTGAATATTTGGATCTGGGTCATTCGTGTCCTGCGCATTTCTTTTCTTTGAAATACTAAGCAGTGATGCGAATTCCGGGCCGCTTGCAGCATGGTTACTAGCATGAAGAGGGCATAAGAAGATATATACATTACGATAAGTTCATATCCGTGTACACTTGCGCATGCGTTATGTGTCCGTCTATGCTCTCTTCATGCTAGTAACCGTACTGCAAGCGGCCCGGAATTCGCATCACTGATACTAAGAGCTCTGATTAAATATCAGTCTCTTTTTTATTCCTAAAAAAAGTTTAGTATCTAGAGAACAAGTTTTGTGCGTTACCGGCCTCAATTCGTGCGTATCTTTTAACTGGCATAACTCCGAAATTTACGTTGGGTCACAAATGACATGTGTATATTGTAAGATGTTATTTCCCTATATTTCCAATAGGGAAATGACATCATGTCTCATGCTTAAGGGTAATACACATGTCTTATGTTTATACACATGTCTTACTATAAGTTGTCACTGTAAATGTTGGATGTTTTGAGAGTTGGTTTTGTTTTGTTAAAATAAGAAAGGACTGTCGTATGAAAATGGCGAGGGAATCAACAGCTTTATAAAGAACTTAATCTATTAATCCTACGATCTGTAATATTTTAAATAAAAATAAAAGTCTTCAAGACGTAGTCATCAAAAGGTCCTGACATATATTCAAGCATTTAAGTATTATTCAGAAGGGATACCCCTTCTTACAATAGAGTGTAAATTTTTTGTAACTGAAAAATTTTTATTTTTTTCTTTATTTTCAACTAATTCTCGGTTATATTACAGGAATTGTTCTGTCGTCAATGGGAATAACACTAATATTCACACCGTAGTTACGCTTAAATCCTTTATTCGTCCTGTACATCACAATTTATACACTCTGCCGAGTTCGGTCCTGTATCACGCTTCGCACTCCGATGTTGTATACCGATAAAAAAAAAAGGGAACAGCGACAACGTCTGGGGCGATCGCACGCCCTGAGTCGTCTGTCAATTACGCCTAGGAACGGACGCTCTACGTTCTGAGTTGACAATACACTGAACGGATAATGTGCCCACCATGCGATCTGTATTCGCTTGAGTCGCTCGGAGAACTAACTGCCCCTTGTAGGAAAACTCTCGAAAGTTAGTACAAAAAAATATGTCGCGCAGATTCGCGCCCTCCACGAATCCCGTCAGCCACTTCTCATTGGAGATCGCTGATCCCGTGATCGCGGACGGCAGCGAATCGGCAACACGGCGGCGAGTCGACAGCGTGAGAAAATCAAAGGTGCCGAAACTTCTATCATCAAAGGCCGTCTTACGTTGTATTTTCCTTTTATGAAGCCGTCGATAGATCCCCGATAGTACGATGTGTGTCGCATGTGTGCGTCTATGTGTGATTCCGTCGGAATTGTAGCGCTTATTATGTAAATATATGTCGTGCACGACGTTTTACGATTTTCTATGTGACAGGAATATTTTGCGAATTATTAAAAAAAGAATTTAATCCTAGAACAATATATTAGATTGATAAACACGATTTTTGGTACTGTGCTAAATTTTGTCAGTAATATTATATACTATGTTCGTTATAAAGAACATTTTCCTAATAAATTATAATTCTTTTAACACAATAGCAATAATAAAATGCACTGTTTAAAATGTAAATGCAATATATCTTTACTTTATAGCCATTCATGCATATTAAAAAAACATCATATTTAGGTTACTCAATAATTAAACTTTTTAGACAGCTGACATTTGAACTTTTTTTTTGTGGTTGGAATATCAACTTTAAGATATTGAACTATATTTTTCCTTTAAACATTTTTGTTTCAGAGTTTTATATTTTTATATGAAACAGTGCACTTTTCTCATTTTATTAACTATGTTTAGTTATAACAATTTATCTACAATTTGTTATGAATATATATAACTGTATAAATACTTTCTAAAGATATCAAAATATGTAAAAATCGTTTAATAATTTATATATCTTTGTAAAAGTGATGAAAACTAATCCAGGAAACGGATAACTGAACGTGTGTAGTAAGAGTGCAAAAAACTAAGGTATATACTAATGGTTAAAATATATTTTACAATTTTATGCGAAGCAAGTTTCACTCTACCTCGCCCCCTGCCAAGGGGCGTTCGATTTTTTACACGAAGCGAGTTTTACCCCACTCCCCCTCCTGCTTCATGGATACACAACTTCCACGCGAAGCGACTTTCATGCCACCTCGCCAAGTTCCTCCTCCCTCCCCTGTTTCAGGGACATACGATTTTCCACGCAAAGCGAATTCCACCCCATCTTGCCAAGTTGCTTCGCTTAGAAAGTTAGACGCCCTATGGCAAGGGGGGAGATAGGTTCAAAGTCGCTTCGCGTTGAAGTCGTGCGTTCCTGAAGCAGGGGAGAGGTGGGGTAAAAGTCGCTTCGCGTTAAAAGTCGTGCGTCCCTTGGCAAGGGGGAGATGGGATAAAACTCCCACCCAGAAAAGGTACAGAATAGTTTTTAATATTATATATAGCAGAAATAAGACATTATTTTTTCAAACTTTTTTTTATTAATAACTTTGTAATGGGTAACGAGCGACGGCTGAAACTTGTAGGTTACTCAGGGTCATGACCTTGACAACATATTGTCATGGTCATGGTCATTGGAGACGACTTCCCTAAAATGAATATTTACCTTCAATTCACTTCCTGTATCAATAAAAGTCTCTCTCTCTATGTCCTCCTTTCGTTCCGTTGCCTCACATTTCATCGCGTCACTCACTATCTTTTGGATGAGATTTAGCGATCGAATAGGTGAGTTACTCGATTCAATTACTGCAAAAATTCAATATCATATATATATAAATTAAACAGATAACACTACAGTTCTGGTAACTTGCGAGTGACTCTATATCGAATGTTCGCGAAATCTAATATAGTCGTGAGATGATTGCTGATGAAGATTCCAAAGAGAATCGAAACGTTCAAGAATTCAAATAAAGTTGATTCCAACACATCACATGGATTGACAAATTTATTTCATTAAGAAATTATTACGCACCTCCGCTCGCGTCGACTCTTATTAGCCTGATTGTAGGTTATATTTTTGATTTTAAGAATTGAGAGTTTCTTATGTACAGGATGCTTCCGATACTTACACATCAGTAAGTCGGGTTGCCTATCGGCAGAGGCATGTTCACCCGCAGGGATCTGTTTATCGGCATGGTAATGCAGAATAAGATTAGATCGCAAGTTCGGCAGGAACTATATATAATAAGACAAGAGAAATTGAATTTTACATTCTGATATAGTGTAAAATTCAATAATATGATATAAAATATATATTTACTAATCAAATAATAATACCTGACCTAATCTAATCTAAAATTTAATAAACATATTTGAACAAAAAATATTTTTGTCTTGAAATGCTTATATAATAAATGTTTAAAATGTAACTACCATTTTTTTCTAACATAAGTATAAAACAATTCTACATATTTACAATATTTTATGAGTTGGCATTCATTTATATAGTATAACACATAAAAACTTATACCTGGCGATATCGTTATAACGTTTAAATTTTTGTGAATAGTCTATTGAACACGTAAGTTTGTTTTCTAATTTTTTATTGCAATATATCAGATATTATTGTCAGTTATCTTAATTCTTGTGTCATTAATTTTATATTAAATTACTCAGTTTATATAGATGGATTTCAGTGATGCCGGAAATTTATTTATTTTTGAAAAATACTCTGGTCTGATGAAACAATTTGTAGAAAAAAATAAATGCATAACCTGACATATTACATTATTATGTACAGCACAGTCCACGCTGCATAAAAAACATTTATGGACTATGAATACGTGGCTGGAAATTTATCACATTATCGACCTCGAATTTATTCAAGAAAATATGGATGCACGTTTATTATTCAGAAATTCTTCTCTATCGTTTCAATAAACTTTTTGAAGATGTGGCACTCGCGAATAGGTTGGAAATGATATTCCAACAGAATAGATATCCTGCCTACTTCGTTTTTAGATCTAATCTTATTCTGCGTTACCATGCCGATAAGCAGATCCCTGCGGATGAGTATGCCCCTGCCGAAAAGCAACCCAACTTACTCATGTGTAGATATCGGAAGCACTCTGTACACATATTTTATATACATAATTTTTGTTTAACAATTACTTTTTTCCTCTTTTGAAGAACGACAAAAATTTTTTCTTAAGATTTCAATTTTGAAATTTTTTGTCGTTCTCGGCATAAACTTCTCCTCAGAGACACGTATTAATTCGTATACTTTAATCCTGGAAAAGGATTTTCGAATCTATAAAAGAGAAAAAAGTAATTGTTATATAAAAAATACGACTTTAATTTTGAAAAATCTTTTTATTAGACCTTCGATCGATTTGCAAGCTATTATAGTCTATTATATCATATTTTATGTCTATTACTCTGTTAACATGCAGTCTTTTCATAGAACTTTGCAATAAAGTAAGTTAAATTAAATTAAATTATTAAGAGAAAAAATTGAAAGAAAAAACGGCGATTTATGGTTTTCAATATTATCTCCCTTAAATTCGATACACTTGGTACATTTCTTTGGAAGCACCTCCATGCCCTTAAAAAAATCATTTTTGCACTTATTATTAGTCTCAAAATGTTCTTTAACGGCTGCTTAAAACTCTTCGTTGGTGTGAAATCTCCTCCTTCGTAAATCTGATTTCGATTTATCGAACAGATCGTAATCGCTCAGAGCCAAGTGTGCACTGTAAAGCAGGTGAGATATTTCTTGGAACTCATATTCCTCCTCTTTATGTGCTCGTTTCTTTATGCAGCAGAAAAAAGTCTCGGCACCCACATTGTACTCACTTTATTTATGTGCAAATATTTTAATATTTCACAGAAAGGTTTTTGACAGTTCTAATTTCGCTGCGATTTCTTTTGTTTTTAAACGTCTGATAAATTTCCATCAAATTATTATTGACTCAATTTAAATAATTTGGCTCATTCTTTCATAGTCAAATAGAAAGGAGAAGTGTCCCCATGAGATGGTTGCTTTTGCCTACAAATCGATTGCCTACAGTACCTTTTGCCTACATTTGCTTACAGTTTGATTGCCTACATATATTATTGCCTACAGCTCGATTGCCTACATGCGCTTTTGCGCACAAATAAAAATTTTAGAAACGG
>NW_017298619.1:13395-14643 GCF_001594075.2 Trachymyrmex cornetzi | reverse complement strand
TAGAAACAGAGTTACTTTTGCCTACATGTATTATTGCCCACAGCTCGATTGCCTACATACATTATTGCCTACAGCTCATAATCTTCCACTACCTCACATCAACAAATGGTTTGGTTAAGATTAGATTTTTTTGGAAAAATATTTCAAGCGGACACTGCCTACGCTGACACCCCACTGTTCACATGACAGATTTTCTAAAAATATAAATTATTTTCTTACTTAAAGTTATTTAATTATATATTTGTGCGCCAAAGTGCTTGTAGACAATCGAACTGTAGACAAAAATACATGTAGGCAATCGAGGTGTAGGCAAAAAAATACGTGTAAGCAAAAGTAACTCTACTTCTAAAAATTTTATTTGTGCGCAAAAGTGCATGTAGACAATAGAGCTGTAGGCAATGATACTTGTAGGCAATAGTACATGTAGGCAAAAGTAACTTCGTTTCTAAAATTTTTATTTGTGTGCAAAAGTGCATGTAGGCAATCGAGCTGTAGGCAATCGAGCTGTAGGCAATAGTACATGTAGGCAATACTACATGTAGGCAAAAGTAATTCCGTTTCTAAAATTTTTATTTGTGCAAAAGCGCATGTAGGCAATCGAGCTGTGGGCAATCGAGCTGTAGGCAATAGTACATGTAGGCAAAAGTAACCCCGTTTCTAAAATTTTTATTTGTGCGCAAAAGCGCATGTAGGCAATCGAGCTGTAGGCAATAATACATGTAGGCAATCGAACTGTAGGCAAAAGTGATGTAGGCAAAAGGTACTGTAGGCAATCGATTTGTAGGCAAACGGAATCCCCCCGTCGATTTTTGTAAACTGCACGACTCTCTATTTTAATTTAAGGTTAAAATTATATTACTTGAAATGAAGCAATGCGGCTGTGCACATATTATAGTATTAGCAGATATAAGCTCATGAGTAGTTTCAATAAACCAGTTTCAACGTTTCAAAACCGGAAACTTTTGGACCCTACTCTATATTCTCGAAAAGTATAAAAGACACAGAAAATGTTTTAAATAAAGGTGGAACGTCTTTACTTTGTATTAATTAATTCATCTAATTATTTACAAGATTTAATTCTTCATGCTAATATATTGTATGTATATCAGAAAATATCCCGTAAATTACGAGGGTGAATCAAATCTAAACCAGATTTATTTTTATACATGCCGTGAGGTGAACAAAGAGGGGTGCGACTTCTAAACATTACAGTTAAGGATACCTGAAGGAGATGCCCCCCCCCCCCCC
>NW_017298619.1:10837-12745 GCF_001594075.2 Trachymyrmex cornetzi | reverse complement strand
CCATAGTCGTCAACTTTAACGCTAAATATCTCGGTTCGCGAGGCAGAGCGACACTTTTTTCTGCCAGATTCTTTCGTTTCATGCAAAAACGCGTCAAACGAGCCTAATTTTATCGAAATCGGAGGTGAGGGAGGTATTCTGAATAATTACCCGCTCTTTTAGTCAGTACACAATGTCAGAGAAAGAGGTGCCTCTCCGCATCTGTTGCGCAACAGGTTATTATCAAGTTTTTTACACGGAGAAAATTTTATATTAAGTTTTAATATAATTTTAAATTACACTTTACTATGTCTTGAATTTTTGTATGGTCACAACATAATTCAGACTTAACTTTTACTATGGTAATACTAATTTTTATCACATAAATAAAGTAATTATTTTGTTAAGCCATATTCTAACATGATAACAGTTAATTTTTACTATGGTACACTCACCGACTAAAAGGTTGCGACACTTTTTTCTTAATGAGTTTCGGAACGTGGCAAAATTGTCAGAATACGAGTCACTGCTTGTGGAGCGGTTAGGATAGCTGTCAATGTGAAAAATGTAATCTGTGCGCCGCGCAAAAAAATTACCTTTCAAATAATCTTAACCCTATCAATTTTTATTTAAAGGTGAATAAATTAACGGAGTTATTGTTGGAATTACTGTTGGGTCAGAGTTTCATACATCCGAATTTGGAGATTTTTTTAAAGAGTACGTGTTCAAATTGATGCTTCGCTGGCTGTCGATCGCCGACAAGTAATATGAAAATTTAAACAAACTTTGTATTTATATTTTGCAAAATAATGAAACAAAATAATCTTGAAAAATTGATTCTATGAATATTTATGATCAGGTATATACCAACATTGGAGAATGTTCTTTTAAAGAGTGAAATGGAAAGCATTGAACTCTACAAAAAAAGGATAATGACGGTGGTATTGTTGCGAGTATTCAGCCTTTTATATTTTTCCAATATGATACTATGCACATACTTTCCCTACAAAATATTCTGTATTATTACGCTTCATTTGGTTCAGTTATTTGGCAGCGAATAGCTGTTAGTATCAACATTATATTTTAATCCTTAATATATGGTTCTTTAATTAATTTTTTTGTGATTATTATAGCTGGCTGTTTTTGTAATTATTTGTGGCCTTATGAAATCACAGGGTTCTTTGAATCTCGCCCCTTTCATTGAACATTACAGAGATTCGTTATTACCTTATATACGTATTCATCGTGATGATAATGCAAAAGAGAGAAGAGATAAGAAAACCAGCACACTACCTATGATCGTTAAAAGTAAGCTAAGGTACGTGGAAGTCAGATTGTTGCTTAACGCCAGAATGCTATGGGATCGACAAACGGCATTTCTATCTAAGAACGCTGAGATGAGAAATAAGGTGCGTATCATAATATTAATAAAGCTAACAGTTACATGAATGCATAAAATTTTTCTTATGTAATTTAAATGTCATTACAGATTTGCGTTCGCTGGTGATTGTCCGGAGTCACAAAATAACCTTAATGGTACATTTCCACTGAGCGCGTCACTCGTCGCGTCGTCGAAGGAGAGAAAGAGAGGGGTTATGTATTTATATAATCTTATCTCTTTCTCTCTTTCATGACGCGACGCGTGACGCGCTCAGTGGAAACGTACCATAAGCCGTGTCAGTTTAAGAGCTCGTTATCAAATTCTAAGAAGCAGCCTTCAAGCTACTCTTGTTTTAGTTGCATCGCGTAGATTACTTGTAATTAAAGGTAAAAAAAGGGTCCTTACAACTTTTATAACTTAACAAATGTTTATTTGTAAATGTGTTATGAAGCTTATATATATATTATAATCTTTATAGAACATTTACATACGAGGGGCACTACTTATATTTTGAGCCTTGGCAACACTGAGTGTTGTCAGGTGCCATC
>NW_017298619.1:8777-10568 GCF_001594075.2 Trachymyrmex cornetzi | reverse complement strand
GCCGTTCGCTCACCGACGAAAGTCGTGAAGGTCGTCCAAAATCAGTTGTTGTGTCAGAAAACATTGATGCTGTGCAAAAACTAATAATGCAAGATCGTCATGTGACATACTGTGAGATTGAGACAATCTTGGGCATTAGTTCCACCAACATATATAAAATATTGCATAATCATTTAGCCGTGAAAAAGGTTTGTTCTCGTTGGATCCCACATAATCTGACAAAATCTCAAAAAGATGCTCGTGTCGATTGGTGCAAACAAATGCTTAAGAAATACAATGGCGGTGCTTCAAAAGACGTGTATAAGATTGTAACAGGTGACGAATTATGAATCTATGCGTATGAGCCGGAAACTAAACAGCAGTCGACTGTATCGGTGTTTCAAAATAAACCAAATCCAACAAAAGTTGGTCGCGCTCGAAGCACTTCGAAACAAATGGTCGCCTGTTTTTTCGGAAAAACTGGTCATGTGGCAACAGTGCCTTTAGAGGAACGTAGAATGGTCAATTCTGAATGGTACACAACCATTTATTTGCCGGAAGTCTTCAATGAAATAAGGAAAACAAACAAGCACCGCCGGATTATTTTTCATCAAGACAATGCCAGCTGTCGCACATCTCGTCTAACAACCGACTATTTGAGCACTCAAAAAATCGAATTAATGGATCATCCGCCGTACAGTCCTGATTTGGCACCAAATGACTTCTTTTTGTTCCCGAACGTCAAGAATAAATTGCGTGGACAACGATTTTCGTCGGCAGAAGAAGCCGTTGATGCGTTCAAAGACCATATTTTGGAGGTGTTTCAAGCGGAATGCAAAAAATGTTTTGACGAATGGTTCGAACACATGCAAAAGTGTATAGACCATAAAGGAGAATATTTTGAAAAACAATAAACGACAAATTATTGTTTTTTTATTATTAGGCTCAAAATATAAATAGTGCCCCTCGTATAAACATTTGTTAAGTTATAAAAGTTGTAGGGACCCTTTTTTTTATCTTTAATTAACGAGCTCTTAAATTGACACGTCTTAAGGTTATTTTGTGACACCGGACGATCACCAGCGAACACAAATCTGTAATGACATTTAAATTATATAATAAAAATTTTATGCATTCATGTAACTGTTAGCTTTATTAATATTATGATAGGCACCTCATTTCTCATCTCGGTCTTCTTAGACTAGAATCTAGAAATGCCGTTTGTCGATCCCATAGCATTCTGGCGTTAAGCAACAATCTGCCTTCCACGTACCTTAGCTTGCTTTTAATGATGATAGGTAGTGTGCTGGTTTTCTTATCTCTTCTCTCTTTTGCATTATCATCACGATGAATACGTATATAAGGTAATAACGAATCTCTGTAATGTTCAATGAAAGGGGCGAGATTCAAAGAACCCTGTGATTTCATAAGGCCACAAATAATTACAAAAACAGCAAGCTATAATAATCACAAAAAAAATTAATTAAAGAACCATATATTAAGGATTAAAATATAATGTTGATACTAACAGTTATTCGCTGCCAAATAACTGAACCAAATAAAGCGTAATAATACAGAATATTTTGTAGGGAAAGTATGCGCATATAGTATCATATTGGAAAAATATAAGAGGCTAAATACTCGCTAACAATACCACCGTCATTATCCTTTTTTTGTAGAGTTCAATGCTTTCCATTTCACTCTTTAAAAGAACATTCTGCAATGTTGGTATATACCTGATCATAAATATTTATAGAATCAATTTTTTAAGATTATTTTGGGTAAATATGTAGATTAGGGGAGCCCCCCCCC
>NW_017298619.1:7819-8385 GCF_001594075.2 Trachymyrmex cornetzi | reverse complement strand
CTGCTTCAAGGGCGCCCGACTCTCACTATCTCCTACCCCCTGCTTTAGGGGCGCCCGACTCTCACCTTCGACTCTCACCCCCCTCTGCCCCCCCTTTTTTTTGTGACGCAGGGGAAATGCGTTACGCATCCCCATCTCCCCCGGGGGAGTGAGACGGGGTATGTGGGACTCTCTCCCCGAAACTGCTGTTCCGGGGAGCCTACCCACTAAAACCCCTGCGGGCGTACCTAACCCGAACGTCTGGGGTCCATCCGGGAATTTCGCATCTGTAGTACTTCCGGATGGACTCCCGTAACTATACGTAGTAACGTATTCTAACCATGTATATACATGAGGGTAGGTAGACGCCGGCTACCCACCCTCTCTTACCCTTTGCCCATCTCGAGGGGGACATGAACCCCCGTCCATGACCCCATGGGCCTTCCCTCGAAGGGCCAATGGTAAAGACCCTTGGCTCGGCCTTCGAGTCCTTTCCTGCTTATATATTTACTTTCTGAGTCCGATGGCCCCGCTATTCGGTGCCATCGTATGACTCCTCCTGTCTGCCCCAAGGGCACGTGGGCCGC
>NW_017298619.1:7233-7682 GCF_001594075.2 Trachymyrmex cornetzi | reverse complement strand
TTTCTCCCCCCCCCCCTATCCAACTAATCTAATACCCCCCCTTATACCCCAGGGATGCGTTTCGCATACTTCACTCCCACCAATTATCCTGAGTCGCGGTATTGAGCCTCTCTCTCTCTGGTTCTCTCCGCGACTTCTTTCTTCGTCATCACTTCCTCGCAGAAGTTAAGTACCGCCTGTTTACCTTCCTGCCTGCACATGGCTCTAATAATCGCCTTCAGCGAGAGGTCTATACCTATTTCCCTTCGCAGTTCCGCCCTCTCACAGTCCCATGCCGGGCAATAGCCCAGGGTGTGTCTTGCCGAATCGTTTGGCGCGTCGCAATGCCAGCATGCGTTTGTGGTAGAGATGGGCAAAAATTACGAAAAAATCGATCTCAGTGAATCGATTAATCACAAGCATTCGATCCCAAAAATCGAGAAATTGGATGAACAAGATCGATATTTGTC
>NW_017298619.1:556-6814 GCF_001594075.2 Trachymyrmex cornetzi | reverse complement strand
GATATTTTATGTGTCGTACGACAAAGCTTTTCAAGCCTGTTGATTGGCTGCAGGACAGAAAGATCCGAGAATTTCTCTGTCCTACTAGGGCGCTCAGTGAGTGGTCATAATACTAAGGTCGATACTTACCCCGGATTGGCCCGGATCTACAATAGGGTTTTAAGCTTTAAGCCATAAGAAATGGGCGAATCACAGTCGCTTATTCTTCTCGGATTCGACTGTAATTGGTCAGTTTCTTACCGCATAAGGCATAAAACACCTATTGTAGATCCGGACTTATAGTTAGATCTTATATTCAAGACCGTCTTAAGTACGGTCTTAAGAAGTCACGAACCAATCACCCATTGTGGATCGAGATCGAAATTTAGGCTTAAAAGCTCGATCTCCTGATTAATCGGCCAAGCAAAAATCCGATTTAAAATATCGATACATCGGGGCGAAATATCGATTCACGTTCAGATCGTTTGAGATCGCCCATCTCTAGTTTGTGGCCTCCCTCCCGATCCGACACAAGTACCTCCCGAAGCATCCATGCCCCGTGAGGACCTGCGTCGTCCGGAAGGAGAGGCCCACTCCTGCGTTCAGCCACTCCTTTAGCTGACCCCCCACTGCACCGATGATAGTGTCTTCTACCTGGGTTGTTTCTTTCAGCCATTCTTCCCAGTTTTTGATCATCTTTCTCTTCGAAGATTCCTTGATCGATTCTACTTCGTTCTTGTCGACTGGGTTTCCTCTTCCTTTCAGGATTGTAACCCTTTCATATATCTCTTCATAAGAAATTGCCTCCAATTCCCATGGTGGGACTCCTGCCAGAACTGAGTTCACCGCGTGTGACGTTGTTCTGTACGCTCTAATTAATCTACCCGTGATTCGGCGTTGGGCCCCTCTTAAAATTTGTATCGCCTTTCTATTTCTGTGCACCGGATACGCCCATATTGGCGCTCCGTATAAAGCTATGGATTTGACCACATTTGTGTACAGTTTCCTAACCCTGTCATTCGGTCCCCCTAAATTTGGTAAGAGCCTACTAAGTATGAGGGCTGATCCCTCCAGTCTCGGCGCTAGGTCCGTGAAATGGTCCGTGAATGCCCATTTGCTATCTAGTATTAAACCTAGGTACTTCATCCTTTGGCCAATCGAGATCTCTGTTCCTGCTATGTTTATCGAGGAGCTCGCTGGTCTCCCTTTCGAGTGGAATCCTACGATCTCGGTCTTGGATGGGGCTATCTCTAGCCCCATCTCCTCGATCTTTTGGATCACTGCGCTGGCTGTAAAATTGGCTTCCATCGTAGCGACGTCCCAGTCCTCGCCTGATACCAGGATTAGCGTGTCATCCGCATAACATATTATGCAGCCTTCTATTTCGTTATCGTCTTTCCTCATAACGTCGTCAAATCCGATGTTCCATAATAATGGCCCCAGGATGGAGCCTTGTGGGACTCCTTTTTGAACGCCTCTCTCGCTCATAGTACCATCACTTCTTGGGAACGAGAGTTTCCTGTCTTTTAAATAGTCCCTTATGGTCCTTCTCAGGTAAAGCGGGACTTTATGCTTGCTTAGTGCCTTTCCAATTACTCTCCATGGCATGGAATTGAAGGCATTTTTTATATCGAGAGATATTCCTATCACTACCTTGCCTTCTTCATACGCATTCTCCATGAAAGCCTTAGCGAATGAGATTGCGTCTATCGTCGATCTGCCCCTCCTGAAGCCGAATTGTCTTTGGTTTAAGTTCGGCCCTCCGGTGTCCAGGTGGGAGACTATTCTATCCGATATGATCCTCTCGAGCATCTTCGCCTCATCGTCCAGTAAGCATACTGGGCGATACCCGGCTGCCTGGTCGTCTGGCTTGTTATGCTTTCTTAAAAGTACCAATTTAGCCTCTTTCCATTTTTTCGGAAACCTACCGGCTTTGAGGCATGCTGAGTAGAGTTCTCTCAACTCTCTCGCCATATCCTTTGTCGCTGAGTCCCATGCTTTTGCTGGGATACCGCTTGGCCCTGGGGCCGCGTCTTTTTCTCTCATTTTCTTCGCCGCAAGCATAAGCTCCTCTTGGGTGATTATTAGATCTTCTCTCCATGCCGATTCCCCCTCGTTAGGCAGCTCTGGTTCCCTCTAGTTATCCTCTGTTTCTCCTGGAAAGAGCCCCGACAATACTCGATCCAGGATCCCGCTATTTAGGGATTCGGTAAAAGGAGCCCATCTTCTTAGTTTGTTCATCACGGCCTTGTATGGCCTGCCCCATGGGTCTTCATTTAAGGTTATAACAAATTCCTCCCATGCTTTCGCTTTAGCCTTTCTAATTGCCTTGCCGAAGATGTCTCTTGCTAATCTGAACTCATGTATTCTCCATTGGAGTTCCTCATCGTCCTAGTTGCTTCTTCTTCTCAGTCTTCTTAATCTCCTTCGAGCTGTGGAAAGATCTGCCCTCAGTAGGTCTAGTTCTGCGGACCACCACGGCATGGCTTTTCGCATTCTGGTTCCAGATTTCGGCATGGCTATGTTGCAGGCATCTATCATAGTTCCTTGGAGTCTTTTAGCCGTCTCTTCGATCTCCTCTCCTAGTAGTTCCTCAGCCATGATATGTTTAGGCCAGCATCTGGCTATTATAGCTGCTGATAACATATCTTTGTTCATTTGTTTGACTGCCCATCTCTTGGGTTGCGGAAGACGCTCTTTCGTTCTTTGCATCCTGGTGTTACTGATCTTGATCTCGATGTATCTGTGATCTGTTTTGCTCTCTCGATCTGAGACTTTCCATGATACCACTCTTCTGGCTGCTACTGGAGAAGCAAATGAAAGATCGACTATCGATTCCCCTGTATGTCTAACGCATGTGCTTCTTCCTCCATGGTTGAGGCAGCATATCCCTGGGCGGCTTGCCCATTCTACAACAATCTTGCCGCGTACGTCTGTGGTCTTTGATTGCCACAGGGCAGCTTTGGAGTTGAAGTCTCCCATAACGTATAACGGAGAGTTATCCATTTGTAAGATCTCTTCCTCCATTTCTTCGAGTGCTTCCTCGAATTGTCTCACATCCAGACTAGGGGGAAGATATGTACCAAACGGGATCATATCGCCCCACCTTATCGAAGCATAGTGCTTGCCACTTTTTAGCGGTGTACATGGCATTGGGTTGTGAGTACGCCTCCATGTTATTGTGACCGATTTGTCGGCATTTCCGGTCCAGTGTGGGTGATTTAACGGTATCTTGTACGGTTCCGATATCACCGCTACCGCAAATTCTCCTTCTGTCATGGTTTGTAATAAAACTTCGTGTCCATCCCTGGAGTGATTTATGTTTGCTTGGAGGATCTTATTATTCATTATTGTTGTCAGTATGTTGGAGTCCTCCTTCTCCTTTGTCTACATTTCCCGGTACGTCCTGAGTGGTCTTGGTCCATTCGTGACCCAGCTCTGGCCATTCCGACTGTGCTTGTGATGGTTGGTTGCCGAGCGAACTTTCCATCCTATTCTCCTCGATTTCCATTTCCTCTAAGACTCGAGTGTCTTCGGATTTGCTTCCTTCTTTGACGCTACATTTAGCTAGTTGTCTGATGACGCTGGCTTCTCTCTCTTTTCTCTCCTCTGTTTGAGGGAGTTTCTGTGGATTTTCCTCTACGTCCATTTTCGAATTCTCCCTGTTTTTATTCTGTCCTTGAGCAGAATCCTTTTTACTAATTCTATCCTCCTTTTTAGTCTTTCCTTTGGAAACCGGGGGTTTGCAGGCTGGACCGCCCATTCTGTGTGTAGCTTTTATGTTCTTGGCTGCGCAGATTGGGCAGAATGCTTGCTCCGTGCATCCTTTTGCCATGTGGCCGGGAAGGCCGCACCTGTAGCATAAAGTGCTTCTATCTATCTCGTTGCAGCAATGCTTTTTAATATGCCCGGGTTCCAGACACTTGTAGCATAGCATAGCTCTTTCGGGGAGAAGTTCAACCCTCACTGTGGTCCAGCCAATTCTTATCCTTTTATTCTTTGTGATATTTTTGGCTATAGCCAGCGGGCATCGAACCCATAGTGTTCCTAGGCCGTTAAATGACGGGATTATTTCCCTCATTTTAAAGGCCCTTTTGGGGCAGCTCCCTAATAGAGTGAGAGTCAACAGAACGTCTTCCTTCGTTGTTGATTCCTCTAAATCTTTTATCCTGACCTCTGCCGTTTTTTCCGGTCTTGTTATTAGTACGTCTTCCTGGCCCTCTAGCGCTGTTTTTAGCCTCTCTGCGAGTTTGTCCGCTTTACTGCCTCCTTCTGCTCCTGGGATTTCTAGAAGCAGCGCCCCGGATCTAGATTTTCTGGGTCTTACATCATGAATTCCCAGAGCGTCTATGTCCACCTTTTCCTTGGCTACACGCATTACGTCTGCATAGCTAGCTTCTCCGCGACAACTGATTTGGATAGCGGCTGTTTTGGGAGCTCTTCTATTCTTGTTTCTCTCCGTACGTGCTGGCTTTATGGTTTTAGCCGGAGTTGAGGTCATAGTGGGATTTTTGGCTCCATAAACGGGCGGTTTACCCGTTTTGTTTGCCTTTTTCTCCTTTCTCCCTATTACCTTGCTCCAAGGAAGTTCTTTCTCCTCCCGGTCCGTTTCCTCTTCCGCCGTTAGGGTTCTCTTCCTTTCTTTTTCTACTCCCTTTTTCGGGGTCTCCCTGGTGTTGATTTTGTAACTTTTGTAGTCTTCCTTTACCAGCTTGTTTTTGTTTACTAGATTTCCTGCTTCTTTAACCGTGATTATAGGTTCTTTAAAAGTTTGAATTTCTGTAATCCTCGGTTTTTTACTGTTGTGTCTTTCCAGCTCCTTTGCCACGATGTCTCTTATCATGTTTGCCAACTCGGAGGTGTCCATGCCTAAGATATTTCTCCTGCTTTTGTGTCCTTCTTTTCCTTCCTTGGTAGATTGACTTTTTTCTCCACTTTCTTTTTGAGACTCTGCGAAGTACTTCTTATGAGCCTCGTATATTGTCCTTTGTGAAGTAGGATCCTCCTCGATGATCTTCCTTTTCCCACATAGTGTGGGTCTCCTTACTTCAGGCCATTTCTTCGGGTCATCTAATGTGACTTTTTTAGACTTCGGAGATTTATCGTCGACCTCCATATGTTCTGATTCAGATGTGATCAGTTTGTCTCTCGCCTTTATATTTGCGGAAGGAATTCTCCTGGTGTTAGGCTTCTTAGGGGTCTCCGAAGAAGACTTTGATGTTGACTTCCCTTTGTTTTGGTCCTTATCCTTATCTTTAGGACTAGGTGTCTTATCTTTTCTTTTTTCCTGTTTGTCCTTCTTAAGCGCCTGCAGTTCGGACCTATATGCCTCTGCTTCTCCTGCCGCCTGCAGGGCCTTTCTTCTCTCTCTCTCTATTTCTTCTTCCAGTTTTAGTTTCAGTCTGGAGATTTCTCGTTTGAGCGATCTGATCTCTTGCGACTTTGCCTCCTTCGAGAGAGTAGCTCTCTCTTTCAAGATGTCGACGATCCCCAAGGATGTTGCTGCTGCAATCTTCAAATTTTTTTGGAACGTCCCCTTGAGGTTACTGGAGGATCTCGCAATTCTGAGGACTTCGGCGCAATTACCGCTGGCTTTAGTTACCAGTTCCTCGATCGAGTTTTCCTCCAGCGTTTCCTTGACATTGACCAGGTCGATTTTAGCCTTTTTAAAGAGTTCTGCCTCGCTATACTCCCGTATTAATTTTTCCCTATCTAGCTGTAGGGCCTCCTCCTTAGCCTCATTGTACCGGAGTATAGCCTCTCTCCTACCGACGTAGTCTCCCGTAGTTCTGCTCCTCCTGTAATCGGAGTCCGCATCGGAGACTATCCTCTTTCTCTTTCTGTTTCCAGTAATTCTTTGAGGTCCTTTGCTGCCGATGTTTACCTTCTCAGGGGGTGACGCGTCAGAATCATCTTCAATGACCGCCCTTTTTTCCTTATTCCTCCCGTAATCAGTCACGTCGCTATCCGACGAGCTGATCTCGTAAGTTTCTGTATCCATCGCGGATGAGTCCACGCTAAGACGGTCCGCCATCCTTCCTTTGTACGACCTCGGGCCTGGCTTTTTAAAGAAGGAGGTGGAAGGTTGACTATAGCCTTCCTTGAGTTCCTTGGTCCTTGTTTCTTGAGACTGGATCTCAGTGCCATACACAGGGAGAGAGTAACCCGTCTGGTCTAGCTCCTGAGTTTGCGTCTCCTTCCTTTCCAGGCGTCCTGTCCTATCCTCTTCCTGGTTTACACTCATTTCTTTGTCTGTGTCGATAATCGTGATCGTTGAAT
>NW_017298619.1:0-503 GCF_001594075.2 Trachymyrmex cornetzi | reverse complement strand
TCCCGGGGTCCCCCCCCCCCGCCAATCTCTTGGCGAGGCCCCAAGTTCCCCCGGGGGGAAGGCATATGCCTCGGGCCCGCGGAGAATGCATCGCGGGCACTGGGCTCCAGCCCCCTACTGGCCTTCGGCTAGGGTGCAATGTCTTAGGTTTTCAGGGGACCCCCGGCTCCGACCCCGGGGGTACCGACACAGGTGATGCCACTCGGGGCGGCCCCATGGACAGTTTGGGTAACGGAGGCGACGCCCCCTCCGCACCCTCCCCGCCATGGCAACCAGCACGCCGTCTGAGGGGGGCATGGCCCCCCTCAGGGGTGCGTTCGAAAATCTACTCGTCGGGTAGAGTAAGGTTGGATATGGGTAAACGTAAAACTCGATCGGAATAACACTAAAATTCAACGACTTTCCGAACGTATAAGGTAAAGTACTTTAAGTAATGGTGAAGTCGTCTCGGCTCGGGTGCATAACCTCTTATATTGTTGAAAAGTGTGGCCGACTGACTGTGC
>NW_017298618.1:0-388 GCF_001594075.2 Trachymyrmex cornetzi | reverse complement strand
TTTTTTTATTAACTTTATTATTAAGTGGATTAATATAAAATGTACATATTGTGTTTGCGTAATTTATAATTATGATTATAAGTCTAAGTAAAATATATTTAAATATTAAATAAAATTTAAAACCTAATATTATCTATTTTCCTTTTTCCTTTTTAAATTTAGTAACGAATAATAAATAAAAATGATCTAATACCTAAAAACCGGAAAAGGTTCTTTTGTCTCTTAATCACCTCCCTATTAACGCTTTTCTTTTTTCGATGTAAGTTTTCCCTGAATGACATCGCGTCATAAGCTCCTCCCCTCTATGATGCACTTCCGCGATGATGTTCGCGCTTGGCGAGGCAACAAAACGCTATTCACAATTGTGAGCATTGACGCGGAAGTTAAG
>NW_017298617.1:932-1165 GCF_001594075.2 Trachymyrmex cornetzi | reverse complement strand
TATATATATATATATAAATAATAAATATAAGTATATATACATACATACATACATACATACAGATACACATTATAATACAGAGACATGTGAGTGAATACTAGAATGATATTTTATGTGCATTATTATGTACACACGTTACAAAACAAAATATATTTCTAATTCATATCCACTATGTTTGTTTAGATGTTTTGAAAATATAAAATGCACATAAAATTCCAATACATCTAAACAGA
>NW_017298617.1:322-824 GCF_001594075.2 Trachymyrmex cornetzi | reverse complement strand
CCCAATCAGCAAAAAAACGTTTCAAAAATGTTTTTTAAACGTATTTTTTTCATTGCAAAAAACGTTTTAAAAACATTTAAAAGATGTTTAATTATTGGGATAGATCCTTTTTCATTCATTAAAAAAATGTTCTTTTTACATTTAAAAAACATTTTTTAACATTTAAAATCCGTTTATTTTACATTTAAAAAATGTTTATTTTATATTAAAAAAACGTATTTTTAACACTTCATAACATGATTTTTTGATATTATATGAATGATTTCTAAAAATGATTTTTTGACATTAAGTACATGTTTTTTTCGTGACATTGGTAATTATCAATTGGTATAGTGCTATGTCACCAAAAAAACATGTGTTCAATGTAAAAAAATCATTTTAAGAAAAATCATTCATACAATATTAAAAATTCATATTATGAAGTAATGTTATGAAGTATGTTTGAATTATTTCAAAATTTAAACTTGTGCTTTGCGGATCACAAGTCGAAGATATGTACATT
>NW_017298617.1:0-281 GCF_001594075.2 Trachymyrmex cornetzi | reverse complement strand
CGCTTATAAAAGGTTACGTTAAGTGGATCCTAGTCCAATATTTGTATTTACTTTTTGCAATCGAGTGGGACCTCAAAAGATTGCTCGTGTCTTAAAGAACTTAAAAAAAGGTTTCATTATTTTTACACTCGCTTTTTACCCAAAATTTACAAAAAAATTTGAGAATTATGACGATTATTCAAGTCGAACCTTCCACCGTACTTTCGAAACCGATCGAATATAAAATCTGAAAAAGAAATGTTAATCGGAGATACTAATAGCGTTTTCGGCCCGGCCAGGTT
>NW_017298616.1:0-502 GCF_001594075.2 Trachymyrmex cornetzi | reverse complement strand
TCTCGAGTTCAACAATTTTTTTAGCGAATTAATCGGTCGTGTGCCGCAATTAAATAAATAGTATTCTCTTCGGGGATGAATATACTACGCTTTAGTAATTTTCTAAACCTTGGCGCTCCTTGCTGGAATTTGTTACAGACGATGAAGTAACGAAAATCGGCAAACCCTCGAGTTCAACAATTTTTTTAACGAATTAATCGATCGTGTGCCGCAATTAAATAAATAGTAGTCTCTTCGGGGATGAATATAATATGCTTTAGTAATTTTCTAAACCTAGCTGTCCCTTTCTGTAATTTTTTACAGACGAAGAAGTAGCGAAAGTCGGCCCTCTCTCGAGTTTAACAATTATTTCAACAAATTAATCCGTCGTGTGCATAGTTTTCATGAATTGGATATTATTTAGTAATATATATACAGCGCAATTTTGTGATAATTATTGTCTATATGACAATCTTGTGTTTCGCGGGTTTTCTCCGTGTTCAAATCCATTCTTGGAATGCCA
>NW_017298615.1:0-503 GCF_001594075.2 Trachymyrmex cornetzi | reverse complement strand
ACAAAAACGATGACGTATTGATGACATAATCAGAGTTGCTGGGAGCGTTCCGAAGCATCAAATAGACCAGTCATGTCAGTGCTACAAATGCTCTGTAGCGTTTGAAGCGCTAAGTGGACCGCAGCCAGAAAGATGACAATCTGCAACGGTAACAGTCTTAGGGCCTGAGCACAATAGAGGAACAGGAATTAGATATTAAGATTTCAACCTATTAGAAACTGATTACATCAGAATACACGGTTTCTGATGGGTTGAAACCTTAATAATATCTAATTCTTGTTCCTCTATTGTGCGCAGGCTCTTAGGGCCTCTTTCACCAACTCCGATAAACGTTCGATGGTTAACTTAATCACCACGATTGCCAACGTGAGAACTAAACACAGAAAAGGAAGAAAGAGGAGACGTTCTGATACAAACTACTGCTGGCACTTTTGCGAGTTAAGGCCGCAGTACACACTTTTGCATAACGCATAACGCATAGTGCATAAGCGAATCAACTAATC
>NW_017298614.1:0-1075 GCF_001594075.2 Trachymyrmex cornetzi | reverse complement strand
ACACACCTCCGCACGCACGTCCATACGCCCGCATGCACGCACGCCCGCACATACACACGCCTGCACGCACAACGCCCGCACGCACGAACACACGCACGCACGTCCGCACCCATACACCCGCCACACCCGCACGCACACACGCTCACACGTCCGCACGCACGCACGCCCGCACGCACATATGCCTGCTCACACGCACGTCAACACGCCCGCAACATAATATACAACCTAATTATGTGAATTATATCTTTACCTTGTTTATTCTTTTAGAAGATATTTGAACCCATTAAAACTTAGAGGAGACCAGGTTTTGTTAACACAAAAGATAAATTGCAGATATTACATTCCATTTATTAACGCTTTCCTTTAATTCTCTTCTTTAAATTCAATTGAAATAAATGAAATAATAACAAATGTTCACGAAGTAAGCAGAATAAAAAAAATCAATAAATTAATAAATATATTTGACTGTATTCCATTTGTACTTTTTCAATACGAAGTTAATACTTTAAAAATTGTAAACAATAAGGAGCATACAGCCACAACGCTTGATGTATTTAGCTTACAGCATATATTTCAAAATAAAATTTGGTAAACGTTTCGGTCTAACATGTGACCATCTTCAGTACATTAAATTCAAATATATTATAATTAAAATTAAAAACATCCAAATGATCAAGATAAAAACTTGCTAACTATACATATTAGAAAATAATATTTGTTTCACCAAAAGTTGTAGTATGTAACGCCACAAAGTTCGTAATCATGTGTATTGTCGCAGAAAAAGATGTATTACGCATGTAGAATATTTTTTAATTGTAAAATATTATATGGTATATACAATTTGTGTCCGTCGAAAACGTGATTGCCAGATGCACGTATTCGCTGATATATGTTCCTCAAAGAAGTTCATAATTCTCTTTTAGTAATGCGTTATGTGAACTGATTTGAAATTTTATGTATTAGAAAATTTTTATGTTATTTAATTTATTCTGTCGACCAAATCGTTTACCAAATAACGATTTGGTCGACAGAATATATTAAATAACATAAAAATTTTCTAATACATAAAATTTCA
>NW_017298613.1:0-802 GCF_001594075.2 Trachymyrmex cornetzi | reverse complement strand
TACTAGGCAGTTCGATGGAAAATCAATGTTTCTACGGAAAACAGGTTACAACGTAGATACTGCCATTCGGGCTTCATTGTCTAGCCGCTCAACCACCGCGATCGATACGAAAAGTAGAACAAGTTCTGCGAAGCCTCGCGCCGGTACCAGGAAGAGCTCCGTAATGCTCCTACTTTGCATTTCCAGAAAATCAATTCCGCACTTCCCCTTACAAGGTAGCGAAATGTCACTTAGCCCGCGAATAAAATGCGCCTTAGTCGTACCAGATGTTTGAACAACAGTTCGCATTAGAAATGTAAATAAAGGAGCAGAAATGTAAATAGAATTTGTTAGACATGGTTTAGATAGAGAGGCCAATGACCGATGTCGTACTGATCAATATTTGGTAACTGACTCGTTACTCCATTTTTTGCACCCCGTATGGATATTTATTTTTAGAACGAGCGAGTGATATAAAATTTAAGTATTTCTATTCTTGATTTTCTTTAATTATAAAATAATTCGTTTATAGTTACTTTAAAAGTGACACGACTAAAAAAAATGTAATTTTTCAGTTATTATCACAGTTATTATCACAGTTATTATTACATAAATGAGTTAGATAAAGTTTATTTTATCAATTATCAGAAGTAAACTTACTTAACTTCAGACTGTTCGCCAAATGGCACTTGTGTCGTTCTTGAGGTTATCAAAGAGATTATACTTAACAATAGTCTATTAAAGTTAAGTTGGAAAATAGTTTTTTCCTACTATCGTGCGCAAAGTTCGATTTTGCACACGCATTTGCGTGCGCAAAGTATCA
>NW_017298612.1:957-1212 GCF_001594075.2 Trachymyrmex cornetzi | reverse complement strand
CAAGAACAGACGAAAGAAGGTCGAATACGGCGCCAACAACAAAATTTAGAAGACATGAACATTTCGTCGACCGTAGAAGACCTACACTATGGGCCTGGTATCGATGATTCCATGTAAGTTGACAAATTTCATTTATTCATTCCCAAATTTTCAAATGCGTTTTTCTCGAAACCACGTTTTTCAAATCGGTACCCAAAATTTCTCGAAAACCAATGAACCGATTGCCTTGAATTTTTTTGTGGTTATTCTATACAT
>NW_017298612.1:0-603 GCF_001594075.2 Trachymyrmex cornetzi | reverse complement strand
ATTCCTGAATATGTATACTTTTAGATACAAAAACTCCCAATCCGAAATTTCAAATAGTTTTCCTTAAAAAAATTCACAAAAATGACCTTTTTTCCGGCTCCTAGGTGTATATCTCCCCTTAAAAAGATGTAAAAAGTAATGTCATAGCGCGAACGATAACGTACGACGATTACGCACGATGTTTGAACGAAGAGATCGAAATGACTCGCCGTCAATCGTGTATACGATCTAAATTACACGAGATATACCCGATATCCGAATCGAAGGTCGCTCTGAATTCATACGACGACAAACGATACGTCGTACCGGACTCGACGGAGACGTTAACATGGGGTCATTGGCGGATATCTTCGTAATATATGTATCATATGTTTTATACTACGTTTTTTTTTAAAATTCTTTATATGTTAACACAACTATAGAAATCAAAGCTTTACACGGTCTAGCTGGATCTTATTGCTTGTATGATTCTTATGTGAATTTATATACTACGTATGTAGTCCCACAGAAACATATTATATGTATATTATAGTATATATATACTATTATATACTATTATCATTATAATTTACACCTCATATATGTATAAAAAAATATACGAAT
>NW_017298611.1:0-497 GCF_001594075.2 Trachymyrmex cornetzi | reverse complement strand
TTTCTTATGGCTTAAGGCTTAAAACACCTATTGTAGATCCGGGGTAAAAAGGCCCATTACCCCGGATCTACAATAGATATTTTAAGCCTTAAGCCGTAAGACATTGACCTTGCATAACGCATAACGCATAGTGCATAAACAAATCAACTAATTAGAAGCTTTCCTTTCCTCTCATTCCATGGAAAAGAAAAATTTCGATTGGTTGATTTCCTTATGCACTATGCGTTATGCAAGAGTCTGTGTTGCGGTTTTTACGGCTTAAGGCTTAAAATACCTATTGTACTTAGGGCTGTCGCACATGAAATGCATAACAGAGCATAAGCATAACATAAGACTGCTGGACCAATGAGCATCTAACATAATGTCGCCATATTGATTTACATAAGATGCTCATTGGTTTAGCGGTCTTATGTTCTGTTATGCATTTCATGTATGAGAGCCTTACAGTTGAATGTGAGAAGAATAACTGATTCTGATTCGTCAGTTTCTGATGGTTT
>NW_017298610.1:2687-3002 GCF_001594075.2 Trachymyrmex cornetzi | reverse complement strand
CATTCTAACGTTTTTAATTTTTTTACTTTTTTCTTTAACAACTTAATAATGGTTGGAATATTTATATAGAATCCACTTTCAATTTATTTGGTCACCTGATCTGTTAACCTGGTGTCGATATAAATGAAGCAGAATGAGTGGGCATTCTCCTATCAAATCACCTAAGAATTTGATTGTATATGGATCAGATACATTGAGGATGGCTCGAATGTAAGCCGAAACGTCTGGTTTTTTTTTGGTACTTAATAAATCTTTTGCTCGCACGAATTACAGCGATATAACTCTCAGTTGCCTGTTTCTTTGTTTATATTTTGA
>NW_017298610.1:2052-2335 GCF_001594075.2 Trachymyrmex cornetzi | reverse complement strand
ACATTCTATAATAGAATTTTTATCATAAATTTTATGCAAAGTGTTTGCAGCATCGCGTTTATTAGTAATACAATTTTGTCTTAAAAATGATACAAAATATTTTTGAATTTTTTACTAACACTGTGCGTACATTGACTTAGTTTATAATACGCATGCTCGACACATTACTCGAGCTCAAATAAGAAGAGTACGGTTGTTGGTTTCATGTACAAACATGTACTATACAATTTTACGTTTTTCGTATCACATACTTTAACAAGTTCTAAATTCAGATCTTGAATCG
>NW_017298610.1:531-900 GCF_001594075.2 Trachymyrmex cornetzi | reverse complement strand
CTCTTTTTCGTTCATACGTTTTCTATTTCATTATTTTTGTATATCATTTGTTTTTATTTTTTCATTTTCTTATTAATTTATTTTTTCTTTCAGATAGTATATTCGACATGAAATTTTACTTATCTTAAATTTTACTCACTTTGATGATATCGAATCTTTTTTTATATCGAAGGGATCAGCGTCAGCGACGATAAAGTCTGTTCCCATTCTCTTTTCAAAAATGAGTTTAGGCAGTGTATTCAATGTGAAATTTGACGTATCTTTATAAATATAGTGTTTTTCAGAGTAATGTTATAACGAATAATATGTTTCCATACAGATGTACACTACCGGTATCTAAGTTATCCTAATTGCAAAGAATTCGTCACT
>NW_017298610.1:0-229 GCF_001594075.2 Trachymyrmex cornetzi | reverse complement strand
GGTCGGCCGCAGCGTTTTGTCCTGGTCCCACACTACTAGACTCATCAGTAAGGCGATGTAGTGTGGGACTTGCCTTAGACACCTGGAATGATTACAGAATGATATTCTAATTAAAAGGAATTCGCGCGGCGCGGTGCTTACGCGAACCGAGTAAGTCCCGTGGACCTCTACCCATGTACGATTTTAAACCTGGGCCAACAGCGGGCCAACGTCGGCTACCAACTTCCGA
>NW_017298609.1:0-664 GCF_001594075.2 Trachymyrmex cornetzi | reverse complement strand
TATTCTGACACTATCAATAAAATTTTTTAATGTTTTTAAAAATTTTAACTTATTTATATCATAATTAATAACATATATATCATTAAAATTAGTTATATTTTTATTAAGATGTTCAGGATATCTTCCTTTATCCTATTAGCACAAAAGATAGAGACGAGAATCAATATGAAAATTTAAAGGCGCCATTTATAGAGTCTTAAAAATTTTTTATTAAGTGCAGAGTTATCCGTTGCGCGGGAAGGATGCCTCGGAAGATAATGCATTTTATTGATATTTTAAAATAAATATATTATAAGATTTACTGTGCAAGGCAACAGGTTTTCAAAAATGTCTTGTGTAAGAATTTTTATTAATTTAACTGAACAATATCGATTTTATCAGGAGACGCGGTAGCGGCTCTCGTCAAGTATGTTTTTGTAGTATATAATAATAATAACACCATGTCTCATGAAAGAGACGCTACAGCGTATCTTTTACAGGAATGAACTCGCTTATACATATAATTAAAAATTATTGTTTTGTTTAAACAAATTGATGTTATTAAAAAATGCATATATTGGGGAAGAATATAGAATTTTACAATTAAAATGAGATAATAATTATGTCCATAAGTGTACTTGATGTTTAGATATGAATAGGTGCACGTATTTTTCAGCCCAATTTA
>NW_017298608.1:199377-199746 GCF_001594075.2 Trachymyrmex cornetzi | reverse complement strand
TGCCACTATATTGGCTGCGATGCTGGCACTGACAGCATGACATCCAATACGGTGGCAAGATTCTAATCCAGCTACCAATCCAGTAGGAAAACAAGCATCGTGTGCCGCCGGCTTTACTCAAATGCATATATCTGTTCTTATCTAACATATGCCAGCACCATCTATCGCAAAACCGCGCAACTACTGCTATACGGAATTTCGGCTCTGTTGACAGTCCCAGTCTTCGCAAAACATCTGTATACACGTATTTTCTATTCGGTGGAAATATTTCTTTTTTAGACTTTCAATCTTAGTTCTACAAACTCGGTATCGTTCGTTTCAATAATGTGACCTCAGCTGCACGCTTGTTTTCAAGATATGGACTCTAAA
>NW_017298608.1:198029-199253 GCF_001594075.2 Trachymyrmex cornetzi | reverse complement strand
CCATGTAGCAATTAAACTTGTGCGACTTTTATGTAACAAACAACAATACAAATTTTTACGTTTGCTGTTCGTTCGGTGTTCGTTCGCTAGGTGTATACACAGCTTTAACACTTCTATCAAGCAAATATATATGTCTGAGGTGACAGCTGTACGAGCCAAAAGTAAGTGAATTTTTAACGAATCTGAAACTTTTTTCGATTTTCTCATGAAATCCAGTGCAGCTGAAGTCCTGTTTGTGCGTACTTTAATTTAAGCAATAATACTTTTGCAATCCGTACATCCAATACAGAGATTTTTCACCGAATGGAAATGTGGTAAGACAGGAGGCTTTAGCATCGCCTTATAAGTCAATGTAAAAACAGTGCTCGCATCAAATATGTAATATCAATTACATTGGGATTGTAGAAAAAAATAGCGACCACTCGTCGTGCACATGATGTGTTCATCATGTCTAGCACGTAAGTGTGATTATTAAGTAGTTTAGATTGAATACTTGATTTTATGATAAGTAATACAAATTATCTCGTTGTGCTACTCTCACACATATAATTATTTACGGCGATATTACGACATAATAGTGTAAAAAAACTATAATTTCTGAAAAAAAATTTTGTTTCCACAATGAATTATGAATCAGCAATGATATCGTTTTCAGCGAATAGCTTGGAATTAATGAAATACGGTTCAAATTCTCGCATTTAGTTTAATGTTGCATGTAATCGATGTAATGTTGCACGTTGTTTGTTTTTGTTATTTTCAAATCTCAGATAGCTCATAGCAAATCGAATTTGTTTTTCGCATTAGTTAGGCTCCTATAGACGAACGACTTTAGGTTTGTTCGCGTCGCATGCTTAACATGCTCCTACTTCTTCCAACCATAGTTCTTACTCACTCAAACGCGCTCGTTAGAGTGAGTAGGAACTATAGTAGGAACATATTGAAGCATGTGGAGTATGCGATGCAAACAACCCAGATAGCACAGAATATTTATGATAAATATTTATTAATATTCATTTTTTTAAATGTTATATAGATATTTTATACATATTTTATATAAAGCTTTATTCGAAATATTATTAAAATATAGACTAAATATTTTATGCAATATTTATGATAAATATAAATAAATATTTCTAATAAGTATTTTTTATTTGGATTATAATATATTACGTATTTTTGTAGCATTTACTAAAACTATTCTAATAACTATTTCATAATATTTAT
>NW_017298608.1:197638-198009 GCF_001594075.2 Trachymyrmex cornetzi | reverse complement strand
TGCAATCTAAAACCACAAAAATATTTACAAAATATTTAAAATAAATCTTATAAATATTTCTAAATATTTTGTAAATATTTTGTAAATATTGTGTGCTGTCTGGGAAATCTTTTGTAGTGACACAATCGAAACGTCCATCCGTTCATACGAAGCTATATTCTGTAACGCTACAGAAAAAAAAAGTGAACATTTGCGACACTCTTCTCTGTAGTTCCGTATGAACGGGTCGGTTTTCGATTGTGGCGCTACAAAGTCGCTCGTCTGTATAAGAACCCTTAGTTTGATACTGAATGGCTGCGTTCAGCAGAAAAAACCGCTCAACTCAGTAAGTGCTCACACACACACACACACGCGCGCACACGCGCGCGCGC
>NW_017298608.1:172933-197577 GCF_001594075.2 Trachymyrmex cornetzi | reverse complement strand
CACACACACACACACACACACACACACACACACACAGTAAGCAGTTTTCTCTGCTGAACGCAGCCACTGTAATCGACAATGTGTGTCTTCTAATGTTTTTCGTTCTAATACTCGTTAGATCTCGCGACGGAACAAAATAATGAATTAAATATTAGATACAGCGCTCTCTAAAACTTTCTTTTTTCAATTTTCATAATCAAAATTTATCCGCACTACATATATAGTTCTTTAAGAGATTTTCTAAGATTGTTCAGAGAACGTTCTACATCCTAAAGACGTTCTTAAGATGTCCCTTGGAGAACTATATTCCGTGGATATTTATCAGATACCATTTACAAGCACAAATATTGAGATTATGAGTCAAGGCGTTATCGTGCCAAAGGTCAAGTTCTTTCTATACTGCGTACCCCCGCCTAATGGGACGTTTTAACCCTTGACCCACTCATGAGAGACATGCAAATAAAAATAAAAGTGTATGATTGAATTATTCAGTAAGTATAATTAAGGAATACATAATAATATGTACACTGTTAGAAATTTCTCAATGAATTTTAATTAACATGTAAAGGAAGCATGTGGTTATGCACGAAATTAAATGTAATGAATGATGTAAATAAAAACTAAATTACAATAGTCTTAAATGTGATGAACGTGTGTATTACACATTATTATAGAAATTAATTTACACGTTAATGAAAAGTACGAGATCTGTAACTGAAAAGTAATTTACGTTAATGACATGTAAGAAACGTAAATGTATTAAACGTTAAGCGTTAATAGTATTAGGCTTAATTAAAATATTATTAATATTCGTAAATGTAAAAGTACATTAAATTTCAATACGCTTAACTTTTAAGTTAAAGTGAAAGTATATTAAATTTCATTACACTTAATTTTTCAGTTACTGTAAACTTAAATCTCATTAACATGTGCATTAATAGTCCTTTCAGTTACAGAGAAATTAAACTTCATTCATCAATGTACATTAAAAGTTAATGAAATTTAAGAACATTTCCAACAGTGTATAGATGAAATACGCGCAAACATAAAAAAGGAATAAATATCTAAACTTATAGGCGATCTATGGATGTGTCAAGTTTAAAGCATATATTTAAGAAGCAATCCTCATGTCTTTATGGTACTTACGTAAAACCAGCAAGCGCATTCAGCAACGTCGACTTTCCAGCTCCGGACGGCCCCATAATAGCCACTAATTCGCCGGACTTAAATTCGCCGTTTATGCCGTGCAGAATTTCCTTCTCGCCTGCAACACGAGATCGCAATTATATGATTGCATCATTGCATTCAATGCACGATAATTCATTGTTAATTTGCTTTGGACATGATTCCTTAACTTTATAGCTCAATTCGTATGGAAGATAAAGAGTGTGCGAGAGGTAAAGAACAACGTGAATACGTATTACGGAACATGTAACGTTTAACGTCCTTGGATTACATCGATCACAAAATTTATTTAATAAACTAGGGCTGTTGTTTTATGTGGAACGTCATTTTATTCAAGGCTGCTTTTAGAATCACTGACTTTAGATAACACGACATCTTAATTACGCGAAAGTAAAAGACATATGAGGACTATATAAAAAAATTAAAAAAATACACTTTGTAAAAGGAAATAAAATATAAAATATTGCATTGGAGTTAGCCTTGCAAGTAAGAAAAATGCAATTTTATTCTTTCCTACATATAAATATAGAATGGTAATTATAACAGAGATACATATATATATATACATATATACACGTGACCTTCTCCGAGGAAATCCAGTTTTGTTAATTATGCATTTATTGCACATGAAATTATTAAAATTAGATAAGTAAGGAATATACCTAGTTATTTCTGAATTTAATAGATATGTAAGATAATTATCTGTAACATATTAAATGCTAATGTCAACACATTACAAAAATAGTAACACATGTACACAATATTATTAATATTCATTTTCAGAATTTTTACTAAGATTCTTATAAAAATATATAAAATGTATCTTTTGTGCATACTATAAATATATCTAATTGAATTAACCAGACGAACTTTATGTTCATTTATTATTATTATTCATTTGTTCATTTATTCAATTTTGCTTTATTCTCAATCTTCGAACGGAAGACGACGAAATGAAAGCCGAATACGATTTGAAAAAATTTTGGTTATTCCAGATCACACTTATCTCTTCATTTGTGAAAACACGGAAGTGATAGATATAGGACAGACGAATAGAATTTATAGAACGATACGATCATACAATTGTGCATTATTTTACAACATTACATGTGCTCGTTCAAACAAACCTTGAACTGCTTTAATGATAAATTGATAACAGAACGACTGCATTAAAGCTAATCACGTAATAGCTGATGAGCAGACTATTGTGCGACATACAAAATGCGTAAATGACGCGTGACGAGCACGCGCGGATGTTGCAGCAATGACCTAGTGTTGTTTTTTCTTCATGTCGTCGAGGGAACAAGCGAGGAAAAGAGGAAGATGGGTGATAATGAGTTATATTTCTCCTTAATCACATTTTACATAACGCGTCGCGCCCGATCAATGCTGGATCAATAAACATGAGATAACAATAATTATTATGTTTAACTATGACGTAAAGCTATAAACGCATGCTTGGGTCGAAGAAATGTGGAAGCAAAATAAATAAGGGAAATTCTTTCACCAAAGAAGAAAAAACCGAATTTCATGAAATACCTCTGGAGAAATGTTAATTGCTTTAGAAGTTGTAAATTTCTTTATAATAAGTGATAATAAATACAATTGCTTCACCTAATCTTTCATTCTATGAGCGAGACAACAAGTCAAGTTTGACAACATATTCCACGTACTTGAAGGAAAATGGAAAACCACCAAATTCACCACCAAATTCTTTGCTTCAGAGTTTCTGATCGCTTTAAGACACGCTCTTACTATTATAAGAACATCTTATTGATTGTGAGATAGGCACAGAGAAGCGTATTCTATGTTGTTTTGCATGATTAATCTTTCGTTCTCATTAGGGAGCATTCGCTTCGTATCTTGAGTTATTCGCTTGCAAATCATGTGAATGTCACGGCATACATTAATAATCAGCTGAAGCTTTCCCTCGTTCTACCACGGAAGATTCCTTGAGCGCGTTCGGAGACAGAGATCTCTATTCACATTCACCCGTTTACACACACTTATTCACTACTACTTATTTACTACGTAAATAAACCAGCATAATAAATTATACGCACATCAATCATTTTCTTTCGCGTGAGATTGACAAAAATCATCGTTTTAAAAAGAAATCAAGGAAGCACAATTATAAATATACAATATAATATTAATGTATGATATAAAATTTCAACTTAAATAGATTTTTCTTTAAACTATCAGATATATTACTCATATTTTTTTAAATGTTATACAAAATGATTACAAAGCAATGTTTCGTAGAATCGGTCATGCAATTTGAACGAAGGCACGTACGTATTGTTCTACGTGATACCGTCTGTGACGCACAACTTCCTTTCTTGGGACATGAATAATACAATCAATTTTTACAACGGATGTGCTGTCGACACACTTAAGTTTTGTACATAAAAGTACGTGTAATTGGCACACACGGATAAATAAGACATTGATTATTACTCAAATCAAATTACAATGATCGTGTCCATTTTCCAACGTAAAGCAAAATAATTTGTTATTATTATTACGCATATTTAAAAATAATATTGCGTAACGCGCGACTTTTGATTAAATAAAAGTAAGAATTTTAAAATATACAGGGTGTTTGGAAATTAATGATAAGCCCCTGTGCGAAAGACTTATCACTAATTTCCAAACACCCCGTATATTTGGAAGTATTTCTCGCTTTATTTTGTACACAACTCTGCATACACGCAAGCATACTACATTGTATCGTATTTTATTGATTTTATACAATCTTATATTCTTATCTGAATTGTTTTATATTTTATTATGTTATATATTATGAATGTTTTTATCCGTTATAAAAAAAATCGTCCAGATAATGATCGTATATAATATAAGTATATGTATTCAAAATATTTTTTTTAACTTCTTTTAAAATCCTACATTTAGGCAATATTTATTACAGCAAAAAAATTCCATCGCGCGCTTTGCATTACTTTATTTTGCAATTTGAAATAATTTATTTCGTTCATGAATTTGAAAAAAACATTTACATAATAAATGTCAGGCATAAATAATAAAATATACGTCCTATAGAGCGCTGTCATACTTACGTCTGATTATATGTATTATAAAGAAGAATTATACAGCGAAATGCTTCTTTTCTCTAAGATGAATGCTATTATTAATGGCACATTATAGCAAACATAAGTAATATTTTACTGGACACTAGTATAATTAATTATATCTATACAAATACAATTCCCAGAAAAAGGAAACACAAAAATATGTATGTATACAAAAATCATAAATTTAAATTGTTATTAATGTTTTTTTATAAGCAACTTGTCATACAAATTATTGGGAATAATATAAATATTATGGAGACGTAGAAATAAGATATGATTGCTGCTCCGTCGCCGAATCGACATTTCAATTCAAATTTATAACTGTGTATGTAACAATGGGGAAAATGATAATCACATCATAATTCTAATATTGACACTATTAATAGTCACATTTTTTTTATAGTGTAGTGAATGTTACTGTTCTAGTTTTAAATATGCATTGTGATTCTTTATTTTTTTATTCTATATTATTTATCTCTCTATCTCTCTCTCTCTCTCTCCCCTCCCTCCCTCCCCCCTCTCCTTCTCCTTCTCTTTTTCAACGTGTTTAATTTAATAATAAAAAACGTTTCGCTTTCTAGCTGCTAAGAATCATGACTTTTGTTTCATTAAATTCATTAAATTGTTTTGCTTTCGATTATATAATATTGACATCTTATTGCCGTATTTCGAAATAACCGAGATAATTTATTCTACGTCGCGTGAATTTTTGTATATTACATTTTCAAAACGTGCGTGGCGATACTTTCTCCGCTTAAAACTTTCTTCACTTATCGTACAGCTATACGATACAAATACTTTCTCTTGAAGTACACACGTCACGTAATATACGATTATTAAAGCAATTAAAGCAATCGTCAATTTATTATTTTAAACGTCACGAGGGTCAATATGTCTCTTTATGTGACACGCACATTGATATATATTTAAATAATATTTTTAATCAATTAAAATCTTTAATATATACTCATGTTTTCTTGGACCATAATGGAATTTTTGTGAGTTATTCAAGATTAAAAAGTATCTTTAGCCTTTTATTATTGTTGAGCAATTTGCGAGCACTATGTAATAATTACAAATCTGCTTTCACTCACGTGCGACTATATTTTTACGAATCTAAAAAGAATTCTATTATAGTAATGTCTTGTTAAATTCCAAATTTATTAAACAATTTCATAAAAATAAAAATTTTTTTATAGACTCCTTATATTAATACAATAAAATAATAATAACAAAACGTCTAACTGGGCGTTAGGAGTCAGCACCGGATATAATATTGCGTAAAGCTAACTAATACCTATTCATAAATCAAAAATTCACTTTTGTATGTTTCGGCTTATTATTTGAGCCATCCTCAGCAATAAAAAATTACCGCTTATCGCACTATAAAATCTGTCGAACTGCGTCTCGCACAATCGTAGTTCCGACCTCCAGTATGTAAGCGCAGTGGAAATGTGGTGAGAGACAACCGTCTTCAACAATAGTCTAATGTTGTGCCAACCAGTTGCTTAGCTGAGTGGAGTAGATAGTGGAACTCAAGCTGATAATAGCAACGAGATATTTTTGAAATAAATGGATATTAATTTGCTTAATTAATGTATGTTAGTCTGAAACTTACCCCATCTCCAACAACGATCGCAAGTGGATCCAAGCATCGACAATCCATTACAACAATTTAAATATTACGATGGCAAAGTTAGATTGAAAAATAATTTAAGTAACATAAAAGAAAGTCATGTTCGTTCTGATGTTAGTCACATATTACGCGTTAAATATAAAGAGAGATGTGTCGCGCGAACAAAGCATATCGATCAATAAAAATAAACATATTATAACTTATTGAGAATTTCTATGTATCCATAATTTAAAGCCTTAGTGTCAGTTTGCATGTTGAGACCATTGGATTGACGATTTATACGTAGAGTGTGATAACAGATCGAGTGGATGTAACTCTACGTATATGATTGCGATGTTCTGCTAATCTCGTATTTAGTTTTCTTCCCGTTTGTCCTACATAGGTAGCATCACAATCACGACATTCGATTTGGTAAACCACATTCCTTTTGGTAAATTTCGGCAAAGGATCCTTGATCCTGAATCCTAATAAATTTATTTAATTTATTAATACTGTAATGAGCAACCCTATGACACATAACATTGATAAATTTGCAAAATTTGTTAAAAATACCATTAATAAAAGGAATAGTGAACCATCTGATATGTTCTTTTTTAGCTAAATTGGTAAAAGTTTTACACATACAATTGGATTTTTTAATTAACTTTTTAATCCTATTATTCAAAGTTTCAAAAATAAATTTCAACGGATAGTCATTTTCTAATAAGATACTAATTATAAAATTTACATTTCTTTTGTGGAATTCTGGATGTGAGAGATAAAACACTCTGTCAATCAAATTCAAAATTATGTCCTTCTTTTGTGAAATCGGATGCTGAGACCAATAATTCAAGAATCTTCCCGAGAAAATGGGTTTTTTATACCAGTCAAAAATTAGTTCGTTATTCTTTAAAACAATAGTAGTGTCCAAAAAATTAATGGTATTACCCCCCACCTCCATCGTAAACTGAAGTCTCGAGTGGAACGAGTTAAATTTATCCAAAATGACCTCCACCTCAGCCGTAGGTAAACATAGTATTATGTCATCCACGTACCTATAGTAGAAAAACAATGGGAATTCAATGGTACTCAGCACTCGACTTTCCAAATCTTGCATGACTAATGCCCATTTCCACCAATGTAGATTAACTTTAATCTTGGTTCAATTTACTCTTTGTCTTTTTTTAATATTTGGAACTAGAAAAAGACGAAGAGTAAGTTGAACCGAGATTAAAATTAATCTACATTGGTGGAAACGGGCATAAGTCGGCAATAATAGATGATAATGGCGAACCCATCGGAGTACCAAAGGTCTGTTTATAGATTTGACCATCGAAAGTAAAATAAATAGAATCCAAAATCAAATGCACGGCCTTCAAAAATTCATCTTTCGGTATCTTGTAATTTTTTACAATGAAACTCCATCTGCTAGAAAGAGCATCCATCACTAAATCCACGGGGACATTTGTAAATAAGAATACAACATCCAGTAAAACCAAGCTACAATCTGATTTGATTTTAACGTTGTTCAATTTTTTTATCAAGTCATAACTGGGGTGCGTTCCGAATGAACGTCCGGACGACAACTTTTCATCCAAAACCGTTCCGTTTACCAAGATGTGACGTCATAACCGCGTTCTGTTTTACAATTTCCAAACACCCGGACGACAACTTTTCATCGTGCTCGAGACTCCGCCGAAGAACGTCTCGCATGCGCAGAACGACATATTGTAATAAAGCGCGATGATGAAATATATGTAGAAGTGCGTTGTAGGTTAGATTAGGTATATTTCATCAGTTTATATATGTAAATATATATACAAAAAATATATATTAAAAGTTTTATATTTTTAGGTACAACTTGTTAAAATGGAGAATTTAAAGGCAGCTGGTTTAACTGTGATTAGCTATTTAAGCAAATTAATGTTCTTCGATCAAACCATTGACAGCAACAATGAAGATAGCGATGAAGAAATGGAATTATATTTGCACAGATTAAAAGTCCGAATTAATAATGCAGTAACCAAGCCTCATCGCATCGAAGGTTTTATCGAAAGAGTTGTCGATATGTCTACTGCTTCTGAATTTCAAAGTCACTTCAGAATAACCGTAATAAGTTTTGAATGGCTCCTAAATCGAATAGCTCCTCTATTAGAAAGTGCTCGAGCAGCTGGACATCAAACTAGAGATCCGAAAATACAATTACTCTCCTTTTTGTGGCTATTAGCAACACCAAACAGTTTTCGGTAACTAAACAAGTTATAAAAATTCAAAATATTTATTTCACATTTTTGTTATTTTGTAGATCAGTCGGTTTACGTTTTGATTTAGGAATTCTACATTATCTGCTATTTTTATGCGGGTTGTAACTGCTTTAAATGAAATTTCTCCAGAAATAATATTTTGGCCAAATAGAGAGGAACGCCAACGCATAGCGCTATCTTTTCAAGCTTCTGCTGGAATAGAAGGTATAATCGATGCTATCGATGGAACTTATGTTGCTATCAAGGCTCCAAGTGAAAATCCGGATGTCTACATTAACAGAAAATGTTTTCATGCCATAACTCTGCAACTAATATGCGATAATAAATTGTCACTTATAGATTGCTTTACGGGTTATCCTAGCAGAGTATCAGATATAAGGATTTTTCGAAATTTGCCAATATACGAAGATGTCACGAATAATCCAATAATTATTTTGATGATAATCAATTTATTATCGGAGATAAGGCATATCCCGTTTTGCCGTGGTGCATGCCTCCCTACATCGAGAGAAGAAATGTTACAGAAAGGCAAAAACATTTCAATACTTGCCACGCTAAGTCTCGCCAAAGAGTTGAACGTTGTATTGCTCTTTTATATGGAAGATTTAGGCGACTGAAATATCTTGATATGAATCGAACGGATTTCATAGCACCAACAATAATTGTTGCATGCGTGTTACACAACATATGCTTAGATAACGAAGAAAATGAAGAAATATTAAACACGTTTATAAATGAGGGTCTTCAAGCAATGAATAATGCTGACAATATTAATCATGAAGCAGCTATTTACGACGATATAAATGCAGAATTGGGAAGAGAAGGTCACGCATTACGGGACAGGATCGCAGAAAATTTATATCCGTTTTAATAAAAAATTTCATTGGTATTTCAATAAAAAATCATTGGTTTTATTTTATAATCATTTGAACAGCGTCACTTTTTACATTTACGCTTTATTCGTATTTTCGATTTTGTTCAAAAATAGTTTAATTTAAAAGCATTATTTGTCGCAAAAAATACATTAGGAAACTATATAACGTGTAATAAATATAATATACTTAGTTTTTCTTAAAACCATTTGAATTCAAATCATCTTAACTCAAATAACTTACAAGCTACTAGAATGTTTTAACTATATTAGAAATGAAATATATTTATTTCGTAACACTTATAGAAATAAACACTTATACATTTGAGTCTACAAATAGTATCACATACATTTCAGTCTAAAAGTAGTCTATCACATGTCCATCACAAAAAAACTTAAAACTTTAAAACTGTATAGTGATCTAGCTTGCAATACAATACAGAATGGTATGACTTCGACTCTTATGTGAAATAATAGAATTACAAACTGATTAGAAATTAATTTGATATGGAAAACGAAAAGTATTTTATACTTTTCAAATTTGATTATCCATAATTGCTTTAAAAAAAGTATAATTAGCAATCTTTTGAAATAAAGAAATAAAATAAAATATAAGATTAACCGAATCAAAATGATTATTTTTTAGTACTTAGTAAGTTTGTGCAAATGAATTTGCAATATTTTCTAAAATTTTTAAAGCTACATCTTGTCAAGCCATTAATTCATTATGACGTTTTTCTCTCATAACCTCTCTTTCTTTAAAATTTTGTTCGTATGTATTTAGTTGTTTTGCTAATTCACTTCTTTTTCTTATTTTCGACTTTTCATTTCTGTTTTTTGCAATATTTTCATCGTTACTGGATGAATTTTCTTCAATTTCAACTGATGGCGTCTTGGAAGCATGATGAATCCCTCATGAAGAAGACGCAGTTGACACTGGCTGCACATCAGGATCTTGACCAAATATTTCATCCATTTCAAAGAAGTAATCGAATTTAATTGTACCTGCTCCATTGCTCTTTTGACTCATATTATCTTTCTTTTCCATATACTTTTGTTTTAAATATTTAAATTTATTTTTTATTTGCTCATTTGTGTGCATCGGTAACTTTTGAGCTAACATATCCCATACTTTGTCGTTTTTCGTTGTCGTGCTTTTAAATAAATGTTTGTAGGACTTATATAAGTTTATTAATTCTAAAATCTCGTTTCGATTCCAAGAAGTTCTACTTATAGTATTTTCTTGTTCAGAACTCAAAATAAAGTCAGATGTCGAGACATCAGCTTGAATTTTAACGTTGGGAAATAATGTAACAGCTTTGGAAGAGCTAATGAACATTAATATATTCCCTGTAATAATAACACAATATCGAAATTTTAAATAAGCTAAAATTTGTATATGAATAATGAACAAAGACATATTTACATAATCTATAATTTAGATTACATAAAAATATATATTTGCATGACGAACAAGTAAAAGCACTTATCAGGTTTTTGTTGAACCAGTACATCTCTTGATTGATCTGTGATGACATTTCCGTTCGGTTCAGTTACAAGCAAGTATTCCATATTTTCTGTATTTACGTAAAATATAACCACAAAATATAAAAACTCTAAATATGTAAGCATGTATAATGCGCGCAAACGCAAAAACATTCCAGAATCGTTCCGTTTCATGAGCCAATCTCGGTATGTGACGTCACACTTCGTCTGGATGAACACTCCGGTATACGGAACGCACCCCTGTTATTAACATGACTTGGAATTTTTGGTATACTGTCGATAATCAAACCATGTATAAACGTAACCAAATTATACAAAGTACAGTCTACTGCCGAAATAATGATTCTAAACGGACAATTTGGCTTGTGAACCTTTGGAGATCCGTAAGCTCTGGGTAAATTGCTATCACTACAATAAAGTTTTTTATATGTTTGATCAAAGATAAATTTAGATTTTTTCCATCTTGTGAGCAAGTTTCTCAAACCATTATTAATTTTGTTACTAGGATTTTTTGCAATTTTTAAATAAGTATTCTCATCAATTAGCATAGCATTGATTTTCTCAGTATAAGATGTTTTTTCTAATGCTACCGTTATGTTGCCTTTGTCACCCTTTGTAAAAATAATATTTCTGTTCTTTTTGAAAAATTGTTTCATACATTTTACTAATTTATTTATCCTGTGATGTATCGAATTATTCTTAGATTTAAAAGACAGTAAATTGTTAATGATTGCTAACGCGCGAATAATTCCTAACATTATTATGAACAGATCTCTGTAGTTTCTTGATATTGTGTTTTCAATGTTTTTCATAAACTCCATGTTCACAACCATCCTTCCCCCATTAATCGAGAGTGCGAAATTCTCCCCTAATTGTAACAAGCATTGCATGTTAGTTGGAATATGGACCGAAGAAAGATTGAAAAACCATTTATTTCTTGTAGTTATCAATGAAGTGATCTTATCCTTTAAAAAAGAAAATGGAGAAATCTTGATGCTTACCACATTACAATTGTTAAAGGAGGACAAAGGTAATGTCTCATAAACAAATTTGTTAGTATTATTATAATTATTTCCCCTTAGTAGCCAAAAATATTCTAATTTTTTAATATTCTCAATTTGTTTCATCTCTTCCTTCCAAGTCAACCAAGCTATTTTTTTGTCGATTCTTTGTTTATTTAAAATAAAATGAAAGATGTATAAATAAAAGAAAAGATGTAGATTTTAAAGGCATTGAAAGTAATTTAAAGAAGTATAGCACTGAACAGGCGGCTATGATTAGAGACATTACATTACCCATTCTTAAGAGAAACTGCCATCTTTTTCTGTTGCTAAAAATGAGATTAATACCAGGATTATGCAATTGATGAAGACCACTAAAGATTTTCTAAAGCGAAATCCTAATATCATCTTAACAAAGGCTAAAGGTAAGGGAAATATCACATTTGCATTAAATAAGAATTATTACAAGTCTAAAGTCTTGCAGATGCTTGAGGACAAAAAAATCTACGTAAAATTAAAGAAAGATCCGATTAATAAATTAACTAACGATGTCCGAGATTTGTTAATGAGATGGAAAAAGAAAAATTTTATTAATGATTTAATGTATAAAAAATTATCTTGTAGCGAAGTTGTTCTCCCGAGAGTGTATGCTTTACCGAAAATACATAAACCAAATTGCCCGTTCAGACTAATAGTGGCATCTATAGACAGTCCGTTATATTCCTTGGCAACTTTCATACATAACGTCATCTCTAACAATGTACCTAAATCGACTTATAATATTGACAACAGCTTTCAATTAGTGAAAAGACTGAAGGGGACGCGTTTTGGAATTGAACATAGTTTAATTTCATTGGATGTAGTGTCCTTGTTTACCAATATCCCTGCCGAGTTGGCTATTGAAAGTATTGATAAGAGGTGGAATTTTATGAAAGATAAAGTCAATATCTCGAGAGATGAGTTTATGTTGGGTGTTCGGTTGATACTCAATTCAACTTATTTTAGTTTTGATGGTCAATTTTTTAAACAAAATTTTGGTACCCCTATGGGGTCGCCTCTTTCTCCAATTTTGGCCTTACTTAGTAATATACTTAGTAATGAGGGATTTGGAGGCAAGGGCACTTGAAACTTTGGGTTTTCAACCTTTGTTTTATTTTCGTTACGTTGATGATATCGTTATGGCAGTTCCAAGGAATCTGGTTGACTTTACACTTGAGACTTTTAATTCATTGCATGACAGATTAAAATTTACCTTAGAATTTGGTGACGACAAAATAAATTTTTTGGATATTACTATTATTAATAATAACAATGTAATGGAATTTGACTGGTACCATAAGCCTACATATTCGGGAAGATACCTTAATTTTCTATCGACACACCCACTTTCACAAAAAAGAGGCATAATAACAAGTTTGACAGATAGAGCGTTTTTACTATCGGACCCGAAGTATCACCAGAAAAATTTGGAACATATTGTTGGTACTTTATTAATATAAATAATGACTATCCTATTGACTTAATTTTCAATACTATTAATACCCGTTTAAAAATTCTCTTTCATAAAAGTACGATACAACAGAAAGAATCAATTGACGAAATCAGCAGCGATTTTACTTCATGGTTTGTACTGCCTTATGTTCCAAAAATTTCAGACGAGTTTAAAAGAATCAGTAAAACATTTAATACCAAATTAGCCTATACTAGCTCAAATAAATTAAATAGTGTGATCAAAGGACATAAAGACATTCTCCCAAAAGAGAAAAGAAAAAATGTGGTTTATAAAATTTCTTGTAAATCGTGCGAGGCATCTTACGTCGGAATTCTTACAAACGAAAAGAAAACTAAAAACTAGATTAGCTGAACACCGCAATCACATTAACCGGAACAGTAACAGCCAATCAGTGATCACAGAACATCGGATTGAATTTGATCATGACTTCGATTGGGAGAATGTCGCGGTACTAGATGAAGAGCGTTCTCTGAACAAAAGGTTAATATCGGAATGCCTTCACATTTTAATGCAAAAAAATAGTCTGAATTTACGCTCTGATACGGAAGGTGTACATCTGAACTATATACAATTACTTAAAGACATCTAATAGTTTTATATTCTCGGTTATACTGGATTTGTTTTATGTTTTGACATTATCTTTCTCTTTTTATTTTTATTTTCTTGATTCTTTTTATTTTTGTATTTGACCTGACATGTCTTTCCGATTATATTAAGTATATTATTCATGTGCTGTTCGAGCTGCGATCAACATGTTTCTGAACTCGATACTTTATATTAAATATTAATTGTAATTAGTTGATCCAATGTTTAGACGAATTCCTTCGATGTCATGTGGTAAGTCACCAGTTTTATGGTTAATTTGAAACTTGTTCAATGAGAAATTTTTATAAGGTTTTTTATAAGGTAATTTTAATTTTCGAATAGATTAGAACATCAAATCTGCTAATCTGATGGTGATTTTCCTAGACATTAAGGAATTGATATTTTAAATTTATTTAGCTGAAGATGGTTCCAAAGTGAACTGAAACGTATTATATGTGAATAAAGAATAAATTTTTTTTGGATTGAAGAAATAAGATTGCGTATTAATTACCACGCTGACTCTCATTCGCCCTGTTTTTGAAGTTTTTATGTTGTTAAAATAAAATGATTATATAATTTGTAATTCTGAGAATCAAAAAATTTGTTCAAAATATTAAATGGTAATTCATTAGAAATAATGCATACAAGATGGAAAATTCTGTTATGCGCAATTTCAATCGACCTATATACATCATTCAACTCCAATTAAAAAATTTTTCTGATGTAATCATGCTTAATATTATTGAATCTCGCAATTGAAGAATCATGTGAATCAAATTTAGGAGCAAACTTCGCAATTTTATCAAGGTATGGTGGTACTAAGTTACGTTCAATACAATGTTTTATTAATCTAACCCTATTCTTGTTCCTGTAGATCGATTTTCGGTGTCTGATCCACTCTTTCATCAAATTTACATCATATAATCCGAAAACTAAACAAATATAATTGAAACACGAATCATTTAGTCGACGCCTCATATTTCAGCCTGGCGTATTCATAAACAATTCCATAAAAATAAAAATTTTTTTATAGACTCCTTATATTAATACAATGATAATAATAACAAAATGAATAAACAAAAATATCTTGTTGCTATTATCAGCTTGAGTTCCACTATCTACTCCACTCAGCTAAACAACTGGTTGGCACAACATTAGACTATGTTGAAGAAGGTTGTCTCTCACCACATTTCCACTGCGATTACATATCTGGAGGTCGGAACTACGATTGTGCGAAACACAGTTCGACAAATTTTATAGTGCGATAAGCGGTAATTTTTTATTGCTGAGGATGGCTCAAATAGTAAGCCGAAACGTACAAAATTAAATTTTTGATTTATGAATAGGTATTAGTTAACTTTGCGCAATATCATATCCGGCGCTGACTCCTAACGCCCAGTTAGATATTTTATTATTATTATCATTGTGTCCAAATTTATTATTTTACGAGAGAGACGCATATATAGAAATTTATATTACAATAATATTAATGCATTTATATTTATACAAATTCGTAATATATACGAAAATATATAAATGTGACAAAATAATAATATAATACATACATATTAATATTATATGTTTTGGAAAATATAGGAGCTATATTTTAAATCATTCTCTCTCTCTCTCTCTCTCTCTCTCTCTCTCTCTTTGTGTGTGTGTGTGTGCGCGCGCGTGCGTGCGTGCGTGCGTGCGTGCGTGCGTGTAGTAAAATTATTTTGAAAATACGAAATCTCATAAACTGTTACAAAATTGCTACAAAATATTTTTATAACGATTATATAAAAGATAAAACTGCAAAAGAATTTATCAATATTGAAACTAAAAAATAAATGTAAGCTTTAATCTTGTGACGCTTTGATAACCTAAGAATCAAATGATAATCAAAAAAATACATCATACCATACAAGATGTTATTATAGAAGTTAAAGAATGAATACTGTATTGTAATTTTATTTCATACAGTTTAAAGAAAGTATCCCTGGTGAAAACTTTTCTCAGAATTTTTCATATAATTTTTCAGAATTTCAATATAATTTTATAACTTTCTCACATTTTTTAGACGAATTGGAACACTTCTAAAAAAATCTACATCTTTTCTCAGAAAATTGATAAATTAAACGAACTTACAGTGAAGTTCGGTTATAATTATGCTGTCTCGTCCGGATGGATAATTGTAGTAGCGTTCCGCTGCATAATCCTCAACAGATTTTGAAAGCTAGAGAAAAGAAAATCAAAAAGACGCCACCACTGACTATATTCAGGCGCGTCCACGGTCGTCATTAGTTCAAAGCATACGAATCTAAAAATGGAGTGTGGGTATAATCGAACTTCACTGTAAGTTCGTTTAATTTATCAATTCTGCTATGTCTCGTCCGGATGGATAATTGTAGATGTTTAAAGTACAGATTCGTAAGGGGAGTGAGCTATTACCATCCTTCTAAGGAATCTAAGTATTATAGTATTTATTTTGTTACACAACTACATTTTTTCCCTCTCATGGGCGTGCTTCGTATAAAGTAATGTCCGTATATTATTAACAAAAAGTCAAACTTATAAATGCGAAAATTGCGCAGAAACTAAAAAATAATGTGCTTTATAAACAAAAAAGAAAGCAGGAATGTACAGTCCAAAGGAGGTACTTATCAAATTAGGAAATATCCAGGATCATACCCTGGAAAGAGGTGTTGCTGAGAATCGGTCGATTATAGAACCGAGCAAATGTCTCTGAGGATTTGCTCCACCCAGCCGTACATCTAATTTCCTCCAAACTAATCCCCTCGTTCGCTGCAAGGGATGTTGACGCATGGCGAATAGAATGCGTTGAAAAAATATTTCTATCGACACCTGCCGTATGAATTTTGGTTTTAACCCACCGACCCAGTGTCTGAAAAGAAACTACCTTGTACGGAGCCCGGAAAGAAATAAAGAGTGAATTGCAGTCTGTCTGGCGAAGATCGCCAGTAATAGAGAGATAAAACTTCACCAAAGAAAACACGCAGAGTTCTGGCTTATCCGTAAAGGGCTTGAAAGAGAGCAAGGGTTGACACCGACCAATTCCAGAGGTCTTAAGACGTGCGGGGATTCTTATAATCAAGGAATCTGAAAAGATAATATTTACTGTATAGCTGCCAGAGTCTGCATTCTCTGAGCAGTGATGAGAGCAAGGAGCGTGATCAACTTCCTCGAAATTACTTCCAGGGAGAGCTCTTCGTGTGGGTACAAGGAAGCCAAATGAGCAATCACTGGGGACGGGTCCCAGATATATTCGTATCTAGGGCGCTGTAGTTTCAAGCAATCCCTTTAAAGAATCTCCTGACCAAAGAGTGAGAGCCTATCTCGTTCTGAGAGATAAGGGATACTGCTGAACGATATTCAAAGTGGCATAAGAGCCTACGTCTGCCAAGGAAGAAGACAAAAATTCCAGAATTAAGGGCTGATGGAGCGAAGCAGCTGACTTCTTTTTTCTGGCAAAACAACCAAAGCCTAATGGACTTTGAATATTGAGCTAAGGTAGTTTCTGAGATAGATGCAAGCGTCGCGGTTAAGGCTGGCGGTGGTATCCCCCTACACAGGAAGGCCTGCCGGATAATTTCGCGACCACCAGGGAAATCCTGTCCCAGGCCGGATGAGAGTCCCTGAAAGGAGACGACAACATATTAATATCCGGATCAAACTGAATCGGGTGCTCGACAACTAGCTGAGTGATTCACTATAGAGGAAACTATGGCTGAGCTGGCCACCAGGCCACCACCACAACACCTTCCGCTTTGTCAGTGATGATTTTACGTAAGACCCTTAGAATCAGAATGAATGGGAGGAATGCGTAAAAATAGAAACTACTCCAATTGAGAGAGAAAGCGTCGACTGCATACGCGAACGGGTCCGGATGCCAAGAGACAAAACGAGAGCACTTTGCATTAATTGAAGTGGCAAACAGATCGACGTCAAAACGTCTAAAAATAGGGACAATTCTATCGAAGTACATTTGTGATAGAGACCATTCTATCTCTTCCGAGGTAACGCATGATTCCGCGTCTGCTTCAAAGTTTTGTGCCGAAGGGATGTAAAAGGCATAGATGAATAGATCTCTCTCCGCGCACCACGACTAAATCTCTCGGGCTAATCCCGAAAGTAAATGAAACTTGACGGAGCTCATACGATTAATGTAGGCAATCGCTATAGAGTTATCTAGTCTTAATAAGATGTCGGAACTCTTTAAATGAGATGCGGAACATCTAAGTGCGTGGAAAGCAGCTAAAAGTTCCAAATAATTAATGTGGAAAGCTTTATCCTCCGGCGACCAAAATCCGTGTGTACGCACCTCGCCACATACCGCACCCCATCCTGTAAGCGAAGCGTCTGAGTAAATTTCAAGGGTGAAGAGACCTGAACAGATATAATTGCACTACGAGCTATTTGTAAAAATGCGCTTCCACCATAGATCTTCCCTGAGCGAAGCTTGGAGAGGCATTCGCGCCTCGAAGTTATAGTCTGAAGCCATGAGGGCTAGGAATTTTTCTCTTTCTAATGTCTTGGTATGTAATAAGCCATATTGTACTGCCGGGTAAACCGAAATGAGAGACCCAATGTAACTAGCCAAGTAACGAATTTTACACCGCTTCTTATTTAAAACTTCAAGAGTCATCTGGAGGAAGATCTCTCTCCAGTCAGGTGGGATAGCGACTGCAAAAATTTCTGTATTGAAGATAAAGCCTAAAAAACAAGCTCTTGATGGCATCAGTACACTTTTACGCATGTTGATAATGAATCCCAAGGACGATAATAGATATAGTGTTGCAGAGATATTTCTTAAACATAGGTTATATGTGCGTGCGAGCAGAAAATCATCCAAATAGACCACTGAGAAGAAGCCTCACTGCCTGAGAGAGTACAGGATCGGTTTCATAATTTTAGTAAAAATATAAGATGCTGAAGCCAGGCCGAAGGGAAGGGCTCTAAATTGGTAGAGTTGACCCTGAAAACGAAAGCGCAAAAATTTTCTATCACTTCTATGAACAGGCACAAGAAAGTATGCGTCTTCCAAATCAACCGAGGCGAGGTAATTGCCTGGGGAGATAAGGCGGATGACAGTCTTCCAATCCTCGAGTTTAAAGTGTGGAGCAATGATAAACGTTAAGGCGCTTTAAATTGAGAATAAATCTCGATCCACCCGAGGATTTTTTGATAAAAAAAAATGGAGATAAAAACTGATTCTCGAAGTCTAATATGCCTTCAATCGCACCTTTAACGAGGAGTCTAGAGATTTCTTGAGCGCAAATCTGCTTCTCTAGAATTGACAGGTGACTCGGGGGATCCTCGAGTTGAGGCGGCGGATGTTAGGTGAGGGGCAGCCTATAGCCAGCAATGGTTTCCAAAATAACCCTATCCGACGTAATCTGCTTTCAACTAGAGGGGAAAGCGGCCAATCTGCCGCCAGTAGTTACCACGTCGTCTACCGTCTCCTCAATTGGGACCTGGAGCGATGAGTCGATCGGCGGTAGTTGATCCTTGCCCTTGTCCGCCTTGTTGCCGATCCTTGATATCGTATACGGGCGCGAGCGTTTCCCGAAGTAGAAGGTGCTACCTGAGATGGCTGCTTGATGGGTTATTGGATCTTTCTTGTAATCGATAACGACAGCTTGATAATTTCCTTGGAGGATTTCTCTATGGAAACTGTCTTTTTCATTTGTTCTCCAAACGATGTTCCGAACAGAAGATCGTCCACTGGGATAGAATCAGCTGTGTTTTTAGCATTTAGGTTGCGGGCGTGATTTGAGCTCTCCTGATCAAAGAGAAGCGATAAAAAAGATCGGCCAGAATACTCGCCCCTTCATTTACTTTGGCTACCGCTAAACAAGCCTCAGGGCGCAGAGAGTTCTGAATTTCAGGCCTAAAAAAATCAGAAATGGCCTCGCCTAATGCGCAAAGAGCTAGGCCTGCTTCTTCCTGGTTCTTGCCTGCATAATCGTCCTTCTTGACAATCGAATTGTTCTTAAGGGCCACGCTGCACTCCTGATTTAGAGTAGGGGCCTTTAGAAAGGAGTGAGGCCCGATTGCACACATTAACAATCGGACACGACAGGATTTCCCGATCGGACACGGACCCCGATCAGACACGGACCCGATTGCGCACAGACCCGATTGCGCACAACCCGATCGGACACAGATCCGATTGCGCACAGACCCGATTGCGCACCGACCCGATTACGCACAGACCCGATCAGACACGGACCCGATTGCGTACAGACCCGATTGCGCACAGACCCGATCAGACACGGACCCGATTGCGTACAGACCCGATTGCGCACAGACCCGATCGGACACGGACCCGATTGTGCACGGACCCATTTGCACACAGATCCGATTGCGCACGACTAGAGTCGAATCGAGTCCGTGCGCAATCGGGTCGGTATGCAAACAGGTCCGTGTGCAATCGGGTCGGTGTGCAAACGGGTCCGTATGCAATCGGGTCGTGCGCAATCGGGTCTGTGTCCGATCGGGTCCGTGTCCAATCGGGTCTGTATCCGACCGGATCCGTGTCCGATCGGGTCTGTATCCGATCGGGTTCGTGTCCGTGTCCGATTGAGAAATCCTTTCGTGTTCGATTGTTAATGTGCGCAATCAGGACGCTCCCTTTAGAAAGGCTAATGCCTCTGGAGGAGCGAATTTCTTAAATAAAAGCTCGCGCTGATCCACCGCGAGACCCTTACGTGTCAGGTCGCACCATTTGCGAGTCACGAGCTCGTTCCACTGTGATGTCTCCTCCCCCTCTAAGTCAGGACCAAATAATTGTTTGGTGAGGGAGTCTGTGTTGCAGGCCTCCGAAGCAGAAATTGCCGGGAAAGAGCTCTCGTTTATATTGACCTGCTTAGAATGACTCAATGATGTGTCATCCTCTTCATCTACATCCTCTTCTACCTCTGAGGAGAAAATACAATATTCCAGCATGCGGGAGAAAAAAGTTGTGTCGGCATGCCGCCTGTATTTCGCAAATATAGATCCAACAATATCATACACACCTAAAAACTTTGGGTCCATCAGCCCCTCTTGTCGCACAAGGGGTGCTGAAACAGTCTCTGAGTCAGATCTTGTGACAGATTCCGACTCATTACGTGACCCAAGATTCTCCTAGGAGTCCAGAAAAAGGCTAGACGAGGACGGGAAAGGTCCGCTGGGCGATCTAACCCTCCTTTGAGACAATATGTCAATTAAGCGGACCATCTTATTCTCCAAACTGGCCAAACGGTCTGCAGAAAGTGATCTCCTTCTCTTTCTGGATTTGTGGGAAGACTTTCCCATACCTGAAGCACTGTGAAAATAACCCGAAGCCGAAGACGAAAAAAGAGTGTGTTAAGGATTCACACAACAGGAAAACAATGACGACCGTGGACGCGCCTGAATATAGTCAGTGGTGGCGTCTTTTTGATTTTCTTTTCTCTAGCTTTCAAAATCTGCTGAGGATTACGCAGCGGAACGCTACTACAATTATGCATCCGGACGAGACATAGCATAATCTACGTTTTTTTTTTCAGAATTTTCTATTGCATTAATTATAAAATATGGTAAAATTTCTAAGATTTTTTATAAGTATAATTTCTAATGAAATGTTATAAAATTTAAAAAATTTTTAAACATTTTTTATAAATTATAGGGTGAGAAATTTCAGAATATTTCAAAATTCACAAGTATAAAAAGTTCTGAGAGAAAATGTAAACTTTCCGAATATTTCTGAGTATTTCTGAAAAATGATCCAATTCGTATAAAAATTATAAGAAAAATTTTCATCAAGAATACTCAGAACTATCTTTTAGTGCAATTATTATATTTATATTAGGTGTACAACTTTGCTTCCGCCGTTTTCCTATAGATGGCTTTAGCGGTAAGTGGTGGTCGAAATAAATAGGTCATAGACATCATACAATAAACTTGGGCATCTGTCAACATAACCCCATAGAAACATTAGTAGATTTATGTCTGCATCATAAAGTTATTCTCGATTGAAAATCGAGTTTACGAGCCAAATTCTCGTCATTTGCGAGAGGTTTTAATTTTCTGCTTCAATATGAAGAAATCTGCGGCTGAGGCTCATCGAATGCTCTCAAATACTTATGGTGAGGCCGCTATTAGTGAAAGAACGTGTCGTGGGTGGTTTCAACGCTTCAAGAACGGTGATTTTGACATCGAAGACTGGCATAGCGGTGGAGGAGTGAAGGTTTTCGAAGAATTGGAGGCATTGATCAAGACTCTTGTCAAAATCAAGAAGAATTGACTTGATCATTGGGAGTGACTCAACAAGCCATTTCAAAACGCCTCAAAGCCATGGGAATGATTCAGAAGCAAGGAAATTGGGTGCCGTACGAGTTGAAGCCGAGAGATGTTGAACGGCGTTTATTTGCTTGTGAACAGCTGCTTGAAAGGCAAAGACGGAAGGGATTTCTGCATTGCATTACTGGGGACAAAAAATGGGTTTATTACGATAACCCCAAGCGCAGAAAATCATGGGGAGTTCCCGGCCATGCTTCCACGTCGACGGCCAAACCGAATATTCACGGCTCCAAGGTCATGCTCTATATTTGGTGGGACCAGCTCGGCGTAGTGTATTATGAGCTGTTAAAACCGACTGAAACAATCACAAACGATCGGTATCGAACGCAATTGATGCGTTTGAGCCGAGCATTGAAAGACAAACGGCCGCAATACAACGAGAGACACGATAAAGTGATTTTGCAGCATGACAATGCTCGATCCCATGTTGCGAAAGTGGTCAAGATATACTTGGAAACGTTGAAATGGGAAGTCCTACCACACCCGCCATATTCTCCAGACATTGCTCGCTCTGACTATCACTTGTTTCGATCAATGGCACATGGCCTGGCTGACCAGCACTTCCGGTCTTATGAAGAAGTAAAAAATTGGATCTATTCGTGGATCGTTTCAAAAGATGACCAGTTTTTTCGACGCGGGATTCGTACGCTGCCCGAAAGATGGAAGAAAGTAGTAGCCAGCGATGGACGATACTTTGAATCATAAATGTATAACTAGTTTTTTAAAATAAAGCCTCGAATTTCGGAAAAAAACGGCGGAAGCAAAGTTGTACACCTAATACATAAACCGGATATCCGGTAATAGGTATGAGAAAGAATAAAAAAATTTAATTAAAGTCCTTTGAAAATTTTTGACACATGAAATTTTGCTTTCTTAATCAATCACGGTAAATAATTTATACATCTCCATTTCTTTTTTTTTATTGAGAAAATTTTCCCGATTTTCAACAAGAAATATCGCATATGAAGTGCATGTCACAAATGACGTTAAGGGGGAACATTACTCTTAAGACCTAAAAATAATACCAAATTTTAGCAATTTTTTGCAGTTAACTAATAAAGTTAATCAAAAATCATTTTTAAATGCTTCACTATATGTACTTTCGAGAGTACAAAAAATTTTTTTAAACTTTTATCACACAAATGGCGGTGCTATATCAACAGCATCGAACCTCTTTTTTTGGCCAGTATGCGGTGTGCACGGAATTTTCTACACCTTTTAATGTGGAAAAAAATCCAAAAATGCTTATTATCTACATACTTAAAGCTAAAGAAGTACGTAGGATTATTTCAAAATATTTATTTTCGTAAAAATGGTAAATGTTTGAAAAAAAAGTAACATTTTCGACCAAAAAATTTTATCTTTTAATGATAATAACAAAAAAATTTTCAATATATCGTAAAAATCCTACGTACTTCTCTAGATTAAATATCTGAGAGTAATCTGTGCAAATTTCAAGTGAATCGATTAAGAATTGTAAAAGTTATCGGCCCGTATTCAGAACGCGCTTACAACGATGTTAGCACGCTACATACTATACTTTACGTCACGTATATTATAGAATTTCAGAGATAAATGTGCGCTTTTATCGATAAAAACGCGTTCTGAATACGGGCCATCGTGTACACCGACTTTGAAAACCTCGTTTTAAGAAACACGCGTTTAAAGTTTTCAGAACTGATTTTTTGCTTATAAAATTATAAATCAAAATAGATTTTAGGATTTCAAGGTTGGTGGTTTATGGATCAGGAGTTTAGACATTAAGGGCTTAGGATTTGGAAGCTTTAGTTCAATTTTCTGCCAATGAATAAGAAATATATTTCTTGATAGCAATATGTTTATGTATATAATTTACTCAGTTGTTACTGAAACTCCGAAAATTCAATTTGTCATATCTCAGTAAAATAAAATGATATCGGGTTAAAACAATATGGGTTTGAAAGGTAAGATTTAGTACTTTTATGTAAAATGAGTGCTAATGTTGAGAGAGGTATACTCTAAATACGGCAGAAAATCGGATTTACTAACAAAAAGTGTTTTTTGCAACTTTAGGTTAGAATATCTCGAAATCCTAACGTGATGGAACAATTCTGTTGGCAGATTTCGATTCAATATGAAAAATTACGTTAGAAATGACTACTCTCGTTTCTGTTTCCTAACCATCGCAGGCCTGTATTATTATCTCATCAATCAACAGCCCAGTTTATTCATAAAAAATAAATATAATAAAAGGTCATATAAGAGTCCAAAAATATAAATTTTATGTTAAAAAAATCAAGATATTACAAAGTAGAAATCATTAAATCCTAATTTATTATAATTATATTACATTATAACATGTTTTGGTCTTTCGATTAGGCCCTCTTCAGACATATAGTACCTGGTATGTAAATATGAAACCGGAATTTTTTAATAGAAAATACACGTTTATTGCATGAAAATAATAAAAAATATTTTATTCGAAGTATTGCCCATCGCTAGCTATACATTTTTCCCACTTGTCTGACAATTTGTGGATGCCATGCCAAAAAAATTGTTGCTCTTTTGAGCCAAACCAGTCATCTAGCCATTTTTCGTACATTTTCGTAAGAAGTGAAGCGCTACTGAGCAAGTGCGTGTCCCATCGATGCAAATAAGTAGTAATCGGACGGAGCCAAATCTGGTGAGTAAGCCGCATGCGA
>NW_017298608.1:170213-172800 GCF_001594075.2 Trachymyrmex cornetzi | reverse complement strand
CATGATCTTTTACGCTTAGGATTCTCAAAATATATCCACTTTTCATCGCCAGTCACAATTCGATGGAGAAATGACTTTCTTTTGTACCTGGCGAGCAGCATTTCGCAAGTGGTTTTTCGGTTTTCCTGCTGTCTTTCATTCAGTTCATGTGGAACCCATTTTCCCATCTTCTGGATCTTTCCCATGGATTTCAAACATATGGAGACGGCTTCTCGTGTCACATTGAATTGATCCGCGAGTTATTGTTGAGTTTGAGCGTCATCCTCATCCAACAATGCTTGCAATTCGCTGTCTTCAAACTTTTTCGGTGGTTTTCCACGTTCTTCGTTTCTCACGTCAAAATTGCCATTTTTGAATTTTTTTAAAGCACTCAAAGCACTGTGATTTACCAAGAGCATGCTCACCGTAAGCTTCGACAAGCATTCGATGCGATTCTGCAGCAGTTTTCTTCAAATGGTAACAGAAAATCAATGCTGTCCGTAAATCGTAGTTTCCAGGCACAAAATTCGACATGTTCAACGCTATTACAAACTATACTGTTGTATGAAACTTGTATTGTAGTGAGTTGAAAATCTTTGTCAGATGTCAGAACAAGGAAATGGCGTCAATGACGCGATCTGACGGCAACTACATTGACAGCTATAGCCATCTATTGGTAAATTCCGGTTTCATATTTACATACCTGGTAAGCGCAATGATGTTACCACAATAAAATAGTGTTAATAGACATAGAATTTATATACGTAGATAAAGTTTTTTATATCTCACATCCACAATTTCACAAAAAGAATCTTGAATTTGTTGTAAGGATACCCGGTAAAAAATGTTTCAGGCATGAATATGTATAAATATGTATAAACATACATAAACACGTATAAATATTCATAAACATGTATAATTATATGTAAAATATGTCCATACATATTCATACATCCTTCTTCCTTTTGTAAAATTGCTTTTTAGTGTAATAAAAATAATAATAGTAATATGAAAACATAACAAATAATTAAAGGGATAATTTTCGCATTATTCGTTTTAGAAAAAAACAAGTTTGGAAAAAGGTAAAAAAACCTGCTCATACATAATTTTATATATAATTATACATAAATAATTTTCTTACATTTCTTCAAACTTGATTTTTTCTAAAACAAATAGTGCGAAAATTACCTTTTTAGTTATTTTTAATGTTTGCACATCAGTATTATTATTTCTATTACACTAAAAAATAATTTTACAAAAGAAAAATGGATGTATGAACATGTATGGACATATTTCATATATAATTATTAGACTGCGGAACTTTATGCAAAATACTTAACTGAATGTTTTGCATAAAATGCATATTTTGCAATTTTGTAAATTTACAGATGGCAATCTCAATCTTTTTACTTCACCTTTTAATAACTCTTTAACGAACAACGATTGACTGCTAAAACTGTTCGATAGTTAATATTCAGTTAAGTATTTTGCATAAAGTTCCGCAGTCTAATAATTATACATGTTTATGAATATTTATGCGTATTTATATATGTTTATACATATTTATGAATAAAAAATTTTTTACCGGGTACTTTTGGAAAACGATTATCCATTGAATTTTATATTCGATACGTTCGATACTATTAATGCAAGAGAGAGAGTTAAAACATTAATAAATAAATTAAATTCTTGTTCAACGAAAAGATCAAATAACAACTTACCTAAAGAACGGGTTAAATGGTTTTCCATACCGTATTTAGAAGAGATATCGAATAAATTCAAGAATATAATTAATGGGATTTGTCAAAAAGTTTCTTTTTTTTAGTTGAATCAATTTATTAAGGTTCATAAAGATTCTTTAAATAATGAATTAAAAAGAAACGTAATCTACAAGATCAATTGTCGTGATTGTGGTGGTTCCTATGTGGGACAAACAGAGAGAAAATTAAAAATCAGACTTTCTAAACACCGAAAGTATATCCATAGTCGAACATCCACTCATTCTCACTCACTTAGATTTACGGATTGCAAAAGTATTATTACATAAATTAAAGTATGCACAAACAGGACCTCAGCTGTACTGGATTTTATAAAGAAATCGAAAAAAAGTTAAAAAAATTCACTTACTTTTGGCTCGTACAGCTGTCACCTCAGATATATATTTGCTTGATATACGAGTTTTAAAGTCCATATCTTGAAAATAAGCGTGCAACTGAAGTCACATTGAAACGAACGATACCGAGTTTGTAAAACTAAGACTGAAAGTCTAAAAAAAAAGTATCGCCGAATGAAAAATACATGTATACAGGTGCTTTGCGAAGACTGGGACTGTCAACAGAGCCGAAATTCCGTGTAACAGTAGTTGCGCGGTCTTGCGATAGATGGTGCTGGGATATGTTAGATAAGGACAGATGTATGCGTTTGAATAAGACAAAATGATATATATTATATAATATAATGTAAGAAATGAATCAAAGATGTCACCACTATTATCGAATTTGGAATTTAAAAAGTCTGTACTATCGACCTCGATTAAGTTCGGTAAATCGGTTTAGCATCCCCTTAAGGCGATGCTAAAGCCTCCTGTTTTACCCACATTTCCATTCGG
>NW_017298608.1:152444-169656 GCF_001594075.2 Trachymyrmex cornetzi | reverse complement strand
GCCACTATTATCGAAATTGGAATTAAAAAAGTCTGTACTATCGACCTTGATTGAGTTGGGTAATCGGTTTAGCATCCCTTAACGCAACAGAGGACTTAAAGATAATCATAAGCACTGAAAAATGTTGTAATTACAACATCGTTAAACAAAATGTACTTCCCATTCTAGCAAACAACTGGTGAGTTATCCAAAATTTCAATTAAAGACTAAATATTCATATAAAATTATTAATCACAATGTTATTCCAAAAATTAATTTTGACAGAATAAAAACCCGACCTAGGAAATTTGAGATTACACTCGTTGCGAACCAGAAATGAACACTATGCGAAAAAGTTAATCACGAACATTCAAACATTATTCGTTAAAAATGGCTCAAAGTACCTGAAACGTACGAGACTAATGTAAAAAATTGCAAGAACGAGCTTTTCAAGAAAACGCAAAGAAAACCCGCGGAGTTACTCTCACTTGTCCATTCGAGTTTTAAATACTTATATTTTTATTGTTATTATTAAAACTTTTATTTTCGTGCTAACTGATGTGTTATACTATTTATACAAACATTAATATATTATTTATACTTACTGATTGAGAAGTTGCGTATGCTCCATTCCTTAACGCGATAGCGTATATCGCGGAACGTCAGGTCAAGTTCGGGCCTCTTTGGAAAAGAGTGTTTCTCCTGCTGTAGGAAATAATTGTTGTTGCCTATAATAGCCGAGTCTCGCATGTCGTCCTGGCTGCTATGGTCGAACTGGCAGCAGCTCAGAGAAGACCGCGACGGCGAACAAGGCGTCGGAGTGGTCATGGCAAATGCAGATAAGGCGATGATTCGGAAGACAAACTCGCTCGCATACACACAATAAAAAATAAAGAAGGGAAACGTCACAATGTCTCAGATACCATTCGAACACGTTTGAGCGCGCACGTTCACTGCACTTTCTTTCAATTCTCTCTTTGCTCACTACAGATGCAATTTGTCACACTCGCTTTCGTCGTTCTCGATGATTCCCGCTCTCACATGCCTTATTGGTTCAACCTGAAACGATAAATTAGGGTCATGTGTGTCAGAATAATTTATAATTAGGATTTAATTATGGCTAAAATGTGCTAATTATTTGTTAAAATACCGTTTTTATGTAAAGAATTAATGATATTAATCGAGATAACTGAATAAGTATTTAAGCAATAATAAAAGAATAAATATACTCTGCATAAAAAAAGAGCAGAGCCAATTAAAAAAAAAGTCGATAAAATGTGATGACTTATTGATAGTGCTACAGGAAAATATGCAACAGCTACAGAGAAATTATTTCACAAAGTCATCAGAAACAAGTTTATGCGATATACCTACATATATTACTACGAGATAAATCTAGACTGTCAGATAATTTTTTTCCAATTATCTTGTTAACTATTGGCCCCATCTTATATTAAAGACGTCACGTTTATTTTATTACGTTCCGTATAATTAATATAATACATTCTCTTTTGGAGAAAGAATCATGCTCACGCATATATATGTAAATAAGACATGATTCGTTATCTTCTTATTAAAAATTGATTTTGTTATCTTCTTATTAAAAATTGATTTCGTTATCTTCTTATTAAAAAGTTGTAATGTAAATTGTAATATACATACATGTATGTGTATATGTACATATATCTGACCATCTATACCATACACACAATCTGACGTTACAATATTTATAAAAGCTTTACATTGTTATTTGCAAATGACAGGTCAACTTGTTGTCGCTTTAACGAGTAAGTAATTAGGCAAGACCGGTTAAATGCAAAGACGAAGGATAATCGCATAAAAAACCGGTTTGTTTAATCGTTACTTCGACTGAACTACATTACTGTAAGATGCGTATGCAAAAAAGAACAAAGAGAAGATATCAAATTGTTTGTGTTTTATGTAGACGACCGTATTAGTTATATTGGTTATTGAACAGTCGTGGCGGAATTTTTCTGAAATTTTTAACTTTGTTACCCCACATTACGATCGAGAAGTATCGAATTATTGGATTTTTGACATTAGTAATTACAAAACTAATGTAGTAGAATCATTCGTTGCGCTGAGAAAGCGGTTTCTGTACTTTGCAAATTGATCGCATAATGAGAATTAATTTGCTTATCCGGCCTAAGAAATAAACGTAGGAGGGGAGACCGGGGACAAAAGTAACATGGGGCAATAGTAACATCGTCAATATTTCTTAAACTATAACAGATATATCTATGTATATGGCCGCGTGGTAAAATTCTATAAACAGATAGGCATTGAATCGTTCGTTACATGCTAATTTTCGCGGAACGTGCACGAGTGCAGAAATAGAAATTACTTTTTTCATGCAACAAGTAACTTTCATTGCGTACACAAAATTCAAAATATTTTTTTTTTCTTTATAACAAAGATATAATGTATTATCTTAATATGTTTTAATAATTATCTGTGTTGATGCTTTTCACATTTAAGTTGATTTTTATCTAGATTTATATTTTAAAAATTTACTATGAATATCATAAAATACCATTAGGGGACAATAATAACATCGATGACCTAGGGTCAGTTATTCAATTTTATACTGTAGAATCTGGATTTTGTAAGAAGGACTGTTACTTCGGCTTACTTTAATAGCATTATCAGCGACTTTTTTATATTTGGCGAATACTTTTTGTAATCGAACCATGGCGTATATCCAGGATTTATTTTTTGACAACTACATCTATTCATTGTTGGATACTCAGCGATATTTGAATGTTTGGCGTAAATTCAGGATCTACCTTCCGTCGACTACATAAAACTGAAATCAGGCCTGAACAACGAAGGTCTATTTTTAATCATTTTCATATACTTCTATAATTAGTGATCTATGTTAATCTATTGTAGTCAACCACTTTCATATACATACTTGTTTATAACTTTGAAAATGAAGGTGGTCGAAACGTTAGTTGATGTAAACATATTTTTATTTTGTTTTTATTTTTATTTTACTTAATATCAACTGTATCATATGTACATTAAAATTTGTTTTGTTTTGGCTCGTAGCTCTTCTGATTTATTTTATTTTATTTGAATTATTTGAACCTTTCTTTATTATGTATTTTTATTAATAAAACCAGTAAAATAACCATTATTTTATTTATAAATAGTATGGTACAATTGTCCCTCTCTACTGTTACAATCGTCCCAGGGGTTGGGACAGTTGTAACAAAATTCCTCATAGTCTTTAAACAAACATAACTTTTTTTCTAGTTACATTGAAAAATTGAATCGAAGAAAATTTTGTAGCTAAATAAATTCTACATCTAAAGGTATATACTTTTTTAAATGTAAATATTGTATTTTAACTGTTATAACACTTCAAAGTTAAAATGTTACATTTGTTCCCGGTCTCCCCTACCATAAACAAAAATGATCAGTTTTTGAAAAAAGAATTAAAAAATGTCTTTTTAATATTTCTTTTTTTTTTTTAAATCATGTGAACAATTTTTTTGTGAGCTTTTCTGAGAATATTTTTGCAAACATTTTATTCAAATGCATCTTAAAAACATTTTTCATTCTTTAATTCATTTCAAGAGTATAAAATTGATGCATAACAATGAATTTTTACTGTTGTTTGTCTCACAACATCTTTTGCTCTATTAAATAGTAATTATAATTTTAGAAATTAGAAACGCAAAATGTTAAATAGAGTCTATTTAACATTTCGCGTTTTTAATTTCTAAAATTATATTTTTAACGTTCCTCAACGATTACACAGCCACACAAAAAAAATTTTGGTTCTGACCTGGGGGTCTGACTATGTGTACCTTATGTTTTTGGGGTCTCTGAATCCGAATCCGAGGTCCATTTAACCCCATCAGATCAGGATTTTTTTCTAACCTAAAAAAACCAGTCGGATTACAATTTTTTTAAAACATTGATGGATTTACATGAAATTTGTTACTTGTTTTTGAGGTTGGCAAAAATCTGCCAACATATTAACGTCCCACCGTCCCTGATAGCGAGTTTCAACAAGTTTAATGTCTTGGTGGAAACGTTCACCCTGTTCTTCACTGAAGTGCCCCAGGTTTTCAGGAAATTTGTCTTGTGTGTATCTGCATCCAGGGCACCTCCACGTGGTGACGGTGGGCAACGGAGATTGTCCGCTATCCGGCTAAGTCCCTGGATAACGGCTTTGATGCCGTCATGGCAGATCCACGTAGGAAACGTGTTACGATGCAGGGACTCGGAACCCCAGTATCGGCGGCTGAGGGTGAGAAAGCAGGCTCTCAGGCGTCATCATCCAGCAACTGCAGCTCTTCATTGGTGGGAAACTTGGCCAATGTAGAGTACAATTCGACAAGAAAAAGTAACAGTCTATGTCACGATTGCGATAGTAATCGTAATGTGTTTTGTTACATTTGCTGCAAGTACGAAGTTAGTTCATTGCGAAAACAAATTAATGATGACATCAAAGTCACATACAAGAAAAAAACTTCTTAGGAAATCGAAAAAGTCCACAATACAAAGAAATAGTGGCCAAGATGATAAATGACTATGAGGAACTAGGATGCTTGATGAATTTGAAGCTGCATTTCCTGCACTCTCATCTTGACAAATTTCCTGAAAACCTGGGGCACTTCAGTGAAGAACAGGGTGAACGTTTCCACCAAGACATTAAACTTGTTGAAACTCGCTATCAGGGACGGTGGGACGTTAATATGTTGGCAGATTTTTGCTGGATGCTCAAAAGAGAATCACTTGAACAAAACAACAAACGTAAAAGAAATCCTTTACATAGATCTTTTGAAGAGAAAAGAACTCGATATAGCTCAAAAAAAGAGAACCATTAAAATATTATGCCTTTTATGAGCGGCATTATTATTTTATCAATCAGCCCTTTTAAGGGCTACATGATGTACAAAATCCGATCGCGCAACCTCCCCGCGGTGTACATCGGGTAATGCCAATGCCGACGGTACAATGATTTAAAAAACTGACCTTAGTTAAATGAATGTAAAGATAAAGTCATTTAGTGTGAAGTTGATGATTGGGTAAAGTAACTTTATAAGGGTTCTAGGGTTTCACAGCTTGGATCCGCTACTTGTAATTTGGAAATTCTGACTCTAAATTCGTAATCAGCGACCCCGAAGACCCTTAGATACCAAGTTTCAAAAAAATATGAATTTTTGTTAAATGTGTCCGCCATATTGGATACGCCACTTTGCATTTTTAAAATCTAGCATCAAATTCGTAATCAGCGACCTCAAAAACAAGTAACAAATTTCATGTAAATCCATCAATGTTTTAAAAAAATTGTAATCCGACTGGTTTTTTTAGGTTAGAAAAAAATCCTGATCTGATGAGGTTAAATGGACCTCGGATTCGGATTCAGAGACCCCAAAAACATAAGATACACATAGTCAGACCCCCAGGTCAGAACCAAAATTTTTTTTGTGTGGCTGTGTTATGATTAATGCTCATTTATTCTTTGCTTTCTATGCAATTAAGATTTAACTTCATTAAATATTTAAAAAAATTATGTAAAATGATGCAAGATAAAAAATAAGGATCGATGTGATTGTAAATCTGGAACATGTGAAATTAATTAATCTATATTAATCAGGACAATCGAATAAATTAAAAAGCGAAAGGCATATAATAACTATGCTTGAACTGGCATGATATTTGCATTGCAGATGATGGGTTGCATTAAATATTTTATTGTTTTATGCGCTAAATAAGTGTAAATTTTAACTAAAAAATTAACAATAAGAGTATTGCGTAAAAATTGAGATAATAAATACACACGTAATTTTACAAAATGAATTTGCAGTTAGATACTTTACATGACCTATATCTATGCGAATAATAAATCGGAATAAAAGAAAGAACAATGCAAATGACGCAAGTCTTTATTTTAATAAACGAAATACGATTTTGAAAGTTTAATGCAAAAAGAAAATGAAAACATATGCTGATTTGTTAAACTGATAAAATCGATCAAACTCCAACTGATGTTTATGCATGTCAATACATTGAAGAAATTAATTTATCACAAACTCGATTACAAATTAATTACTTTTTTAACATAATAAAAAGATGTTTTCCTTCGATCCATCATTAAATTATATAAGTGTAAACGTGTACCATATAAATAACTCAACGTAATATAATAAAAGTATCAACAACAAGTAATGAATAACAATATACATCGATGAAATCGGAGGGATATATTTGGCGTTATAATCATTTTAATAAAAACGGACACAAGAATCGTCACACATACAACTGTAATACAACGATTTTGTATTTTCAGTTTTTTTCAGTTTACATAGATAAATTTCAAAAAAGTATGAAATGACGTAAGTATATTTTTTAATTTTCTCAACCGCGTTTTGATTAGTCACTTTTTGCAACTCATATATAAAGTCGGCGAATCCAATTGGAATTGTAACGAAGTAAATTTATTTACGTAATAACATCCGACGCAAAAGAATTTCTAACGCAATATTCACGCAGCTAATAACTGACTGTAGAAACAAAGGTCGAGAAGTAAAATTGCAGACGTACATTCATATGTAGATATAATCTCATGAGTATGCTCTAAATTTACTATTAGACGCTATCTCACGAAGACGCGAGGACGGCTCTCACGTTCTCAAGGTCATCATGATAAGTCTGTCGAGTTATAAAATATCAACAAATTAATTGAATTAACGACTCCTTATGTTTAATAAAACTTACAAAATTAATCAAGTATACAATTAATAGCTATACAGAGTCAAACGCTGTTTTTCGGTGCGTAAATTATGTACAATATGTCTTTAATACAAATTCGAACGTTTCGTTCCTAATGTTTCCAACAGTAGTTAGTTTTTTGTATATTATATTATCGCTGATGATGGTCCAAACAATGGGACCGAAACGTTCAAATTTGTATTAAAGACATATTGTACATAATTTACGCACCGAAAAACAGCGTTTGACTCTGTATAGCCATTAATTGTATACTTGATTAATTCTGTCGAGTTACTCATTATGTTAATGTTGAATGCACAATGGTAGTATTTTCAAGAATGAACTTTGAAAGAAATGAGTCATACGTACATCCCCGAGGATGATTTTGTTTCAAAAAATCGAAAGGCTTTCTCCGATCGCATTAAAAAACCTGTTACTTCGATCGTTCACCAACAAGTTCGCCTATCGTAACTCGTAAACACGTTATATTAAATTTTACATCGATGAGGTATAAGACTTAGATGCGAGAAGATGGAGGAAGGAAATAAATACTAATTAGAGATAAGGAATATAGGAGCTGCGTATTGTGCGGAATAGAGATGGATTGCATGGAACATTATGTGGAGGAATGTCAAAAAATGTGTAGTTGGTTCAGGGATTTAGGAGAAGATAAGGAAGAAATATGGAGGAAACTTTGGAGCGAAGAATTAGATTCAGAAAAATGTGAAGTAAATTAAAGAGAGAAAGGGAAAAAGAGATTAGAAAAAACAGAATTGATGAAGAGAGAATAATCGAGGTAACTGACATGGTAATATTTTGTAGGTAGTGGAACAAGATTGCGTCTGGCTGCGTAAAGTATACTGTTAGAAATGCTAGGAGATATTTTTATGTGTTTATATTGTATTACATTATCCGATGTATTTATATATTTTTATATTTATATAGTATGTTATGAATTTTAGTGAGACTGCAATGCATGAATATTTATAGATTATAAGATAAAGGAATCTATACTGTGATAGTCGGAACTGTGATAGGATAGATTAAAGTAGCTACCAAAATACTTAGGAAAGAACAGAAAATTAGGAACAAGATATTTGCAGCGTAGCGCATAAGAAATAAAGATAGAGTCAAATAGGTTAGGTTTTTTTATCTGCGGTGTGGAAGGCTGAGTGTGTTTAAGGAAGTTGTAAGGCAAATGCAATATGTTAAAAACTACTTGAAAAAATTACAGACTATTCTAAATTTCATTTAATAATAATACAAAAAAAAATAGAAACAATTGACCATCTGGATCAAAAGTTATTTAAATAAGTAGTAATATTTTTTAAATTTGTACTCTAATATAAATATATGAAAATGTATTATAAAATAATGATAAAAATCTCAATTTTTTTATATAAATACTCTAGGAATTCAACAATATTTTTATAAAGTTATCTTGAGATGCAGACATTAATTGTTCAGTAAATAAATAAAATTTGTTATTTGTTATAAACTAATGGTGAATCTCAATGAAACTTTGCATAAGTCATGTTTAGTACTTAATATATTTATATAAAAACATTTAGATTTTTCTTATTATTTTAACAATTTTTGTTTATAACAATAAAACTAATAACAAATAAAATAAATAACCTATAAAAATGTGTTGCTCAATAAAACCAGAATGTTATGAACACAACTTTCACATGTATGTAGTTTGTTTAAAGCGAAAATATTAATATATGTGTTTTATGCCCTTACAACCTCCTTAAGAGATTTATTGTACACTAAGTCCCTTCTTGGCAATTGTAAGAGCTGAAATAATAAAGTTCTATTCTATTCTAATTTTACACTGATGCACGATTTCGGGACTGTAATCCTAGAAAACTTAAGAATTAATAAAAAGATAGTAGCTACTTTTCGATATTCCGAGAAAATTTTCCGCATATTTTTTCGAAATCGAAAAACATCGATAAAAGTTTATTTATTTGTTTACTTGTTTTTCGACGCGTAACGATTAATATATCATATAAACAAACATGTCCAAATAGATAAAATCTGTATATTATCGCAAATTAGAATTTTACAGAGCACCAAGCTTATATAAAAAAGAATGTTTCCTTCAATTTAAACAGCGTGATTCGATGATTCTCACGCGATTGTTTTGCGTTAAACGGCGAGCACAGACTCTTACATAACGCATAACGCATGAGGCATAAGAAATTGAACCAATCAGAGTTCTTTATTTCATGGAAAGGAAGGAAACGAAGGACTACGATTGGTACATTTTCTTATGCATTACGTGTTATGCATTATGTAAGAGTCTGTGCTCCCTATAATGAATATATTTCATCGGCAGATTATAGTCATTTTCTTTTTGTTAAAAAAAAACAGAAGAATTATGTTTTATAAGTTTTTGCATAAATTTTATTGCTGAGCAAATGTACAGAGATCTATCGCGTAATATAAATGACACATCGATGTCATAACATAAATTAATTATATGCCGCTGATAATGGAATTTTCGAAGCAAATAGTTGTTTTTTTCAAAGTGGAGTTTTATTTTATTTGTCGCGAATAGTCAATTGTTATTAAAGATCTCACAGAGAAATTAACAGAAATTGAAAGAAGTTTATAAATAGAACTTCGATTGGTACATATTCTTATGCATTACGTGTTATGCGTTATGCAAGAGTCTGTGCTCCCCGCTATATCATACAAACGTATTAAGGGGGGAAGCCGGTCTAGAATTTTGAAAAAAATCGAAAATTTTTTTTTGTTTTAAAAGATGCTTTAGGATCTTAAAAATAACATACCAAAAGATGGATGCCGGAAAAAATGTGTAAATGCCCAAATTTTCTGCGGCAGCGGGTCTCAGGGATGCCCCGAGCGCCTTTTATGATCCCGGCGCGCGCTGTAATTTTTGGGTACGGGTGCAGGTATACCGGCAGTCGAGAGAAGGGATTGCCCTCCGATGAATTTAGAATATACGGATGTCCCGGAATGTGTATAGGGATCTCTAATAGTAATATATATGTATAGAAAATGTGTGAAGCGTTAGTAAACCGAAAGTCGACCGTTGAAAAGGACGCTCTTCTCACGACGCTTTTATGAATTCTGGCAAAGTGATAGTGGATATTGCTACAAGTATTGCTTCATGTGTCTTCAACGATGGACTAAGATCAATTTTGCACATATTCGATGTCATGAAGATGAAAATTGGACCAAACAGTTACAATGTGTACACGAATATAGATGCGAACCGTATCAAGAAAGCGGAACAATCACTCAGTGTCGGCGCAAAAGAAGCCCGCATGCAATTGAAAGCTTTCCGAAAGGAAAAAGAAGCCGAAGAGGTGATGTAGAAGGACAATTGTACGGCGCAGGCATCGCAGATTAAAGGTATATACGAATTTAATATGATTTTATAGTACTTACAACTTTAAACGCGTTTTTCTCGAAATCACTTTTTTTGAACTGGCCGAAGACATAACTCGAGGAAATCTTCACCGATCCATACGAAATTTTGACAGTACATTCGAAATACCTTTCTCCGGAGACGTACGTAGGATTTTTTTTTTATATTGCATAGTTTTCTTGTAATCAACAATTTTATGTCGTTTTTTATAGTGAAAATTTTAACTTTTTATTCAAACGTGCACCATTTCGCGAAAAAACAAAATATCGAAAAAATCCTACGTACGTCTCTTGCTGTTGTTATATAGAAACTAAAAAAATTTTATTTTTTGTTCCAGGACCAAAATTAAGGAGGTTACGTCTTCGGCCATGGACCTACTGAAAAAAAGGCGTCTTCGGAGAAATGCTGGACAGCCGCCATTTTGAAATTAATTAACATAAAAAAAAATTTGTATTTGTTCTTTAAAACCTATATTATAAAACCTATTTCACAGATTTTCGGTTGATCCTTTTGTTGAGTCACAAAAAATTCATAAAATATGCCCATTTTTTCGCGCTCTAGACCAGCTTCCCCCCTTAAGGATCTAGTTTTTAATAAAATAAAAAAATTAATACGATAAAATAAAAAATTTAGCAGCGATTTAGAATACAAATATTTTTTTAAAAATTAGACATATTTTTTAAAAATAATTATGATAAAATAAGATTTTTGGTTCCTTAATTGAAATTAATTATAAGTTATTAGTCTTTTATTCATCATAAACTAAATAGATTTCACCAACCCAGCATCAGTAACTATGTTACATTGCAGAGATTTGACATCAGAGGATTATATTCACCCGAAGAAAAAAAACCCGGACATGGCGCGTAAACTGGAATGTTTCGGCTCGTATCGACCTTACGTTACATTCACATTGATTTTCGTTCAACGATATCGCAAATTTTACTAGGACTTTTACTTTTACTTCGACCATGAGTATAAGTTCCTGAACACGATTATGTATCCGATACAAGACTGGTGTTCCGCATGCCTGGATTTTATAATCTATCCTATACGTTTTTAAGCACAAAGGATAAAAAAAAACAGATATCTATTTCTGATCGTTTTATTGAAGAATTGTGCAAAATCTATACGACTGTGTGCCTGTGTTTTTCTTATCTATCAATCGTATGAATCAAGAAGTCATTAACGCATAATTTAATATACATGGGAAAAAACGCTATGCTTGTCATAACCAGAAATGATAATTTCCGCTCATCAATACATTTGGTTGGGATAACCGTAAGATGGACATATTTTAACAGTCATTAAGATATGCCAATTTTAATATGTCTCCTTAAAAAAAAAGCAAATTTGACAAACTTTGGCTACTTTCTAACAAAAGACACAGTGTAACACAATAAATCATTATTTACTATACATCCTTATTTACCAATGTTAAACAAAGTCATAGTTATTTAATCTAATCAAGACAAAAGATAACAAGTTGATATTAGAAAAAAGTTACCGATACTGACATATCACTTTGTTTTTAGACAATATTTTTTAAACAAAAGGTAAAAACAAAACTTTAAAAACATAAGTGCAAACTAAAAAGTGTCTTTTATCAGATGGTATAAGCAGTTTTTATAATACTGTTTGCAATTTTGCAATAATTAATTTTTTCGTAAGATAAGCAAAAATGAGTCTGACAAAATGGGCTCCAAAACTGATACAGTAGGCAATAATGCTACATATTCCTATTCTTTTTCTTTTACAGGAATTATCTATATAAAATACCTATAAATGAATATATATAAGATTTTTCAGAATCTTTTCACTTCGTTATAAAACATTTTTATTGAATTATATGCATATTTACTTTATGCTGTTCTGTAAGATACAAATATGTAACGCGATAGTTTTTCAAAACTTTTTCCACATATGCACGATTGCCTTCAGTTCTAATAGAGCTATTTGACACTATAAACATTATAAGGATTAAGTTAGTTATGGTCTGTTTTACAGACAGGTGTGGCGGTTTATACTGTACCCTAATTTTAAATTTTAAATCGTACTATAAAAAAAATAAAAGAAAAAATAATATAAATAAAACTGATTTAGGAAACTACCAGCACTTAAAACGACGTAATATTATTAATAATATAGTCACTATTATTTAAACTACACAATTTGCAAAAGAAAATCATAAGAATTTTGTTTTCGCATTCGTAGAATTCATTTTTAGCTAATTTGATATATAAATAAGCCACAAATATATGAATTATGAGCTTGTACTTCATTAATTAGCTAAACAAATCATGATTTTATTAATATTAATAAAGTACAATAGTTAATTTCTGAAAAATAAGGGAGTATCGCATTAGGAGACCTATTACAGTATCGATGACTTTTCTTTATAAGTTTTAATATTTTGGAGATTAATATGGTGCAAGTTTTACATCTGAACACACACACAGATACTGACACACTATATAATTCACAGTATAGTTCTTATTTTTAATTGTGATACTGACCTTTTAACGTAGAGATGTTTTTAATTAGAAGATAGAATCAGAAACTACACTTATCATGACATCGCTTATGAAGAACGGAAAATACCAGTGCAGATCTCAGAATATGATGCGCACACGCCAATGCGCATGCATATTTTTTCCTAAAATATCGATAAAATCTGGAGACACTGGTAGTGTCTCGGCGCTAAGCTATGGCGCGAGACTAGGAATGCCTGATACTTTATCGATATTTTTCAATCCGATATCCGATATTTTTCATCGATATTTTCGTTTCGATAATTTCAACATATCGATACTTTTCGTACGTATCGACACGTCGATATTTTTGATGTTATTAATTTGAATTGGCATCTTGAAAATGTCGATTTTGAGTTTCGAGGTTTGAGTTACCGAGTAATGTGGAACTTTTTCGAAACGAGTTGTTTAAAGTAGTATTGCACTGTTTCGCTATGAATACCGGCCTATGTAATGGCTCCTGCACACTGGACGCGGAGGAAACGCTTGCCGCGCGGCAAAATGAGACGCGGTAACCAATGAATCATTGGTTGAATTCTAAGATTTTAGTGTTAGGACCAAAAGTATAAACCAGGAATTACCTTGCGTTACGTTGCATTAATCAGGACGAGAAAATTATATAGAGATGGGAGATAGGCATCTTGATATATTAAAAATTGTTTGAAAATCGCCCTTTTGGTGAAAGAAAATGATTTTTAAATAAAAAGATCGGAATAACCTCAAAGATGATGTCTATCGCGCTATTTTGCAAAAAATTGATTTTTTTACACAGTAACATCGGTATTTCGATATTGAAATATCGATACTTTCATGCTAGATATTTTAAAGTATCGAAACTGTGGTCTACGATGCATATCGATGTAAAATATCGATGCAACCGAAAGTATCAAACATCCCTACGCGAGACACAGACGTACCTCCTTTACGCGAAACGGTGACACAGTATAAGAAAGCACAGTAGGTTTACTCGATGTCGGCATCTTTGATCTGATGACTAAAAGATCACCATGTTGCTGATTGTTCGCGGGTTCTAATTTGAAAAGCAATTTATATAATCAAAATGAAAAATATATCTATATATAATACAGTATTATAAACATAAATACTAGAAAATAAATTATTAAAAATTTGGTTAAATATAATAAACTTTAATTATAACTCTCGAGAATGTCAAATAATATAAACAATATTGGGCTAATGAGAGTCACAACTGCGGTAGTTCGTGCAGAATAGAAAAAACTTTTGTGACTCTCATTAGCCCAATATTGTTTATATTATTTGATTAAATATTCTAAGTTGTTTCATTCAAAACACAATTTTATTGAAATCATTGTATAATTACAATTATTATAAGTATACGATAATTATCCAATTATGATCCTACATATATATAGTAAGTAAAATCTTAATAAAAAGCGTATGTAAAAATACTTATAAATTAATGAATAACTCGAATTAAGAAAATTAGAAAACAATAACATTTCTATATTCACAATATCAATAATTGTTAATAATATATTCTGATCAAGATATTATTTCTACTTATAAATTACATATAGGATTAGTGTTTGTGTGTAAACAAATGTAATTTAACTTGTATATGTATAAAACTAATTTTATTAATTTTATGTTTATGTGTGTATATACATACACACATATATATATATATATATATACGTATGTATATTTGTATACACGCGCATGCGTACGTGCGTACATGTGCGTGAAACTACAAAAGCCACGTTAAAAAAATATAACTTGATAAATATAAAATATACAAATGTGTATTCATCCTCGATCAGTTATAGCCTAAATACTAAGGCCGACATTTATAATTTGTTCTTATTTCAAGACCGTCTCATAACATTTTAAGATGCTAATACGACTCTCTGATTGATTCATGTTTTTGATTTAATTTGATTAATGCGCATTATGCAAATCTGAGAAAAAAATATTTAAAAATATAACATAATAAATATAAATAATAAATAATACGCGATTAAATGCAAAATAGACAGACATACTTTTTAACAAATCATGCACGTTTAGAATGAAAAAAGTATAATAATAGATCATTATATCTCATAATTCATAGACCATTTAAAAATTCTACGAAATTGTATTGCACATGAGAAAATGTTCACAAGCCAGGTCATCAAAGGTTGCTTTCACTTATATCAGAGATTACTTCTTTGCGTTATTATTAAATTTTAATATAAAATTTATTTAAAGATGTTTACAGGTATTTATTATAAAAATAGTATTACAAATTATATATAATTACAAGATTTAAAATAAACAACAAATTGCCAAATTGTTAAAACATTTTACTAAAATTGGTATTGTGCTTGTGAAGTATATCAAAATAAAAATTCAGCAAATAAAACAGAAAATTAATACGAATAACTTATAATATAAAGTATTATATAAGAATATGTAAAGAATATCATATAATTTATAAAGCATTACTTTATATATACATATATGTATATACAGGGTGTCCCATTTTAAATGATCCAGTCAAATACCTCGAAAACTAAACCCAGCAGACAAAAATGTTTCAGACAAAAGTTGTTTGACTCGAAAGGGGACATAAGATTGGTGCCATCGATTTGACCTTGGATAGTCCTCTGAAGGTCACGTGAAGGTCACCTTTAATTTTTTTAATGGAACCCCTTATTCCTCATTGCACATTCTTACAGCTTATCTCGAGAGCTTTCCAAAACACTATAATTAAGTTAGTTTTCGTTAAGTACTAGTTAAGTTATAACAGTGAAAAAGAATAAATATCATCTAAACTTTAGGGAATAAATATTAATATTTCTAAAAATGTGTATGTGGATGTTATTTATTTCTTTATAAATTATAAGAAATAGGGTTCCTAATAAAGTAAATGGTTGTATGTGCTATGATTATCACTGTGTACTTACTTTACACAATTTAATATTTTAATAATAAATTTTTGTACGTTAATTCATAAATATATAAGTTATTATTTGTAAATGTAATAATTATTTAGCAAAAAAAGTTTTGCTAAATAATTAAAAATTTCATGGAAGATACGGGCCTAACGTATTTGTCACGGACGCTCTTGAGGCTCAGCGTTACGCGCGCGATCGGCGGCTCGGGTCAGTCCCGATCTTGCTTTATAACTTAACTAGTACTTAACGAAAAGTAACTTAATTATAGTGTTTTGGAAAGCTCTCGAGATGAGCTGTAAGAATGTGCAATGAAAAATAAGGGGTTCCATTTAAAAAATTAAAGGCGACCTTCACGTGACCTTCAGAGGACTATTCAAGGTTAAATCGATGGCACCATCTTATGTCCCCCTTCGAGTCAAACAACTTTTGACTCTGAAACATTTTTGTCTACTGGGTTTAGTTTTCGAGATATTTGACAGGATTATTTAAAATAGGATACCCTGTATATCTATGTATGAATACATATGTATATACATATTATACGCGTATGCATATGCATAAAACATAATAAAATACTGCGTAACTAACGCAAACAGAATCTAAAAATTTAAATTATTTAAACAATATAATAGATTATAAGACCGTATATGTGTATCATATCACAAACTATAAAAATCAATGCCAAACGGTCTAGTTCGAGTCTTAAATTATTTACTTATCACTCAAAATAACAGTCTTTCTGTTTCTCCTTTTTTTAGTTTTAAGTCTCTATTAATAAATTTTAATATATAATATACTCTCATTTTCTAATAAATAGTTATAGCAAATAAATTTTTGGAAATTTACAACAAGAATGATGGAATTGAACAGTAGATGAAATTTCCATAAATTTTTGCGTAACATTTATTTAACTAATGATATTAATATTTTCCACAAATTTCGCATGCAATTCTGTGATATAATTAACAAATATTGCACTTGGTATATATTAGGTGTACAACTTTGCTTCCATCGTTTTCCTATAGATTGCTTTAGCGGTAAATGGTGGTCGAAATAAATAGATCATAGACGTCATACAATAAACTTGGGCATCTGTCAACATAACCCCATAGAAACATTAGTCGATTTGTGTCTGCATCATAAAGTTATTCTCGATTGAAAATGTCAGTTTACGAGCCAAATTCTCGTCATTTGCGGGAGGTTTTAATTTTCTGTTTCAATATGAAGAAATCTGCGGCTGAGGCTCATCGAATGCTCTCAAATACTTATGGTGAGGCAGGCCGCTATTAGTGAAAGAACGTGTCGTAAGTGGTTTCAACGCTTCAAGAACGGTGATTTTGACGCCGAAGACCTGCATAGCGGTGGAAGAAAGAAGGTTTTCGAAGATGCAGAATTGGAGGCATTACTTGATCAAAACTCGTGTCAAAATCAAGAAGAATTGGCACGATCATTGGGAGTGACTCAACAAGCCATTTCAAAACGCCTCAAAGCCATAGGAATGATTTAGAAGCAAGGAAATTGGGTACCGTACGAGTTGAAGCCGAGAGATGTTGAACGGCGTTTGTTTGCTTGTGAACAGCTGCTTGAAAGGCAAAGACGGAAGAAATTCCTGCATCGCATTGTGACTG
>NW_017298608.1:150426-152104 GCF_001594075.2 Trachymyrmex cornetzi | reverse complement strand
CCCACCCCACCCGCCGTATTCTCCAGACGTTGCTCCCTCTGACTATCACTTGTTTCGATCAATGACTCACGGCCTGGCTGACCAGCACTTCCGGACTTACGAAGAAATAAAAAATTTGGTCGATTCGTGGATCACCTCAAAAGATGACCAGTTTTTTCGACGCGGGATTCGTACACTGCCCGAAAGATGGGAGAAAGTAGTGGCCAGCGATAGACAATACTTTGAATCATAAATGTATAACCAGTTTTTTACAATAAAGCCTCGAATTTCGGAAAAAAAAACGGCAGAAGCAAAGTTGTACACCTAATATATAAACTCCCGTACGTATCATCTGCTATGTGATATGTTTTAAAATACGAATATATGCGAGCTTTACCTAAATTATGATCTTTTTCAGCTAGTAATGCGCATATATCACAAAAATGTTTAGTAAAAATGCGACGCAATGAATATCCACAGATGTAAAAAAAGAACATTTTCTTCAGTTATTGGCAAGTTGCGATAATAGTGTTACTTATATCTGAAGTAGTAAATGCTGTTGCATCTGAAGATGTTTGGAAAACCACAATTTTTTCCATTTTTTCAATGTCCTGAAATCGAATTAATATTGACTCTTCGTCAGTTGTGCAATTTTCACTATCTACTTTAATTTAATCAACAGAAAAGTGTTCCTTAAAATTATTATAAAATTGTATTGACATAGGATTAAATGCATTTCCACTTTGTTGACGCATGAATCCGAAAAAGTTTTCCAAACTGTCTTGATTTAGTCGTCTTGTTAATAAATACGGAACAAGAACTGGTAATTGTTGTAAATGATTCCATAACTGTAATATAGAATTAATTGTAATAAGCGAACATCTTATTGATTTAACAGAATTTGTAATATCCTTTCCATCTTTTCTAATGACTCTTACGCAAAAACTGTATTGCTTCATTGAGATGAGTGACTTATTCGTTTGTATTCTTGCTTTTTTATAAGAATTATTGCTGTAAAGTTTCGAAGAATTTAAAATATCGAACAATTTGTCAAATATTTCTATAAATTCTGCTGTAAAAATAGCCAATGCAGATAAAAAACCTAAACTAACATATGTGTTTATACCAGCTGAAACAGAATGGCTTAATACCTGTGTCGCATATTTGACCTTCATTTTTTCGAAATTATTCGGGTTAATATGACTATCTGTCAATCTATGAGCTACTCTAAATTGTGCCTCTTTATCTGTCATATAAAAGTCTTCTATGTGTTTCTATAAAGCAATTTTATCTCCATAAACATAATTATGTTCACGTAAGTTATTCCTAATTGCTTTTATCAGATGAGGTGTATCAAAAATATAATATATTTTCTCTTCATCTATTGTAAAATATGATTTACTGTGATTAATATTCAGTAATTGACTTAATTGATAAAAGTTAGAACACATATCTGTAATAAGACTAAAAACTTTCAAACCAATGCTTTTTATCTTTCTCACCGCTTCTTATCTTTCTCACCGCTTCTTGTATCGGACCGTGGCAGACGGCCATTTCTATCTCTTTCCATTCAATAGTGTAATGGGAGAAAGAATGAGAGGGAGATTGGCCGTCTCCCACGATCCTCTCTCTCATTATTGTCGACCACATTTGATACATTACTTAGGCTGCTTTCCTTTTAGGAGACACAAACCGACAC
>NW_017298608.1:144038-149919 GCF_001594075.2 Trachymyrmex cornetzi | reverse complement strand
ATTTGTGTCAAGTGTGTCGACTGTGTCTCCTAAAAGGAAAGCAGCCTTAGATACGGATCGCGCAGTCCATTCTATATGTTTTTGGGTTAATATAACAAGAAGCAGCACATATATATATTCTTCTTCAGTAATAAATACAGATTATGGATGCACGCTACAGCTGCTATGTACATTTCTAGCCGCCATACTGTTGGTTGTGCAATTCCATCATGCGCGAGAGACAATTATTAGTACGATTTTTTGGGGAGTAAGCTTACTGTGCTTTCTTATACTGTACCGGCAAGTTGCGTCAGATTGAGGTTATCGGAAACTCAATGACGGTTAAACTGATCAAGTTTTAAGTGTGCTAAATCGATTGCAATCACTCAGAATACATAATGAAAGTATTTTTATTTTTTCTCTACATACCCTACAAGCGGAAATATCGCGACGCAAAGTTCCGAACTGCCACTTTTCAGATTAAGATACGTCGTCATTACCATTGACCGCATTCCACACATTCCTTTCGAGTCCTGAAATTCTTTACACAAGGAGCGCTAGTTTCGTGTCCTTCTGATATTCTTTAGGCTGAAGTCACATGGAGCGGTTCATGTGGCATGCGGTAGCAAATCGTAAAGTACTAATAGAAACAGATATTCCGCAGAAAACATAAAAATACTTTGTGATTGGTTGACTTTTGTTCCGCTGCCGCATGAATCACTCCATGTGACTTCAGCCTTACACAAGGAACGCTAGTGATATACATGGGCTACGTTCCGCTTAACGCTCACAATGCTCGTGGAATTATTTCATCCTTGTCGTTTATCAAATGTTAAACAAGGACAAACGATGCTCCCGAGCGCTGTGACCATTAAGTGGAACGCAGCCATGATCAGCGAGCGCTGCGATCTGAAGCTTAGAACATATACACATGGAATGATAATAGGACGCTCAGGTTGAAGCCAAGATAGGTGTGAGAGAAAAAGGTATAGAAGACCTAAAATTCGCAATGCGCATGCTTAATTTTGTCAGGTGATTCCATCTATTACGTTGTTCCATTCGTTCCAATGGATTGACGAACGGAATGACGGAACTGAACATGCGCATTGCGAATTTTAGGTCTTCTATACCTTTTTCTCTCGCACCTATCTTGGCTTCAGCCCAATGCATTGGCGGTATAGGCAATGAGTGTTCCATGTGTATATGTTCCAAGATCTGAAGACACGACAGTGTCGCGGCGTTAAGCATGGCGTGAGTCTGTACTACGATAGTGTCTTGATCGGTTTTTTTTTCAAAACAACAGGATCGGTAAAGTCGGTAATAATAAAACACGCTGGTAATTGCTAAAAACTAGGAAGTAATAGTAAAAAAGCGATTTATTCGATCTCAATCTCCATTTGTTTATAACTTCCTATTTAACAAAAAAAGAGCGAACAAAAATGGAATTATACACTGGTATTTGTTAACTAAGCTAAGAAATGATAATGACAAAGCAATTTATTCGATAACGATCTTGTTTATAACTCAATATTTAACGAAAAGAAACTAGATGAAAACGAAATTATACGCCGGTAATTGTTAATCTAGCTAGGAAATGATATCTCTTTTTGTTAATATTAATTATAAACAAATAGATATAAATCACTTTTTCATTATCATTTCTTAGCTTAGTTAACAATTACCAGCGTGTAATTTCGTTTCCATCCAATCTCCTTTTTTGTTAAATATTAAGTTATAAACAAATGGAGATCGAGGTCGAATAAATCTCTTCGTCATCATCTTCTGGCTTAATTAACAAATATAATGTATAATTTCATTTTCATTTAATCTCCTTTTGTTAAATAATAAGTTACAAACAAATGGAGATCGAGATCGAATAAATCACTTTGTCATTATCATTTCTTAACTTAGTTAATAATATGGTAGAGGAGAGTGGGGAGTTTTGAAGCACGCTTTATTTGGGGCTCAAAACTACCACAAAAAATTTTTTTTTTTCACATTTTATCTAACCGAATCTCTAGAGCATCTTAAAATACACCTCCTGGTTGATGGATTTGCATAAAATCCAAAGTCATCGGCAATTTTTGTCTGTTGGCCCAAAAAACTGCTTTTTGGAATTTTCAAAAATCGTGGGGAATTGTGAAGCACGACTAAAAATCGCAGAAAATTTCATTTGCCACCGCGTCAGTAACACATCGAATGTTTTTGCATAAATACATTTGAACGTCGAAAGCCTAATCATTGTTGATTAATTTGTGTGCACTCACCTTTTCGATTCGCTTGAAAATGTTTATGAAACTGCCACAAACACGAATGCTCAATAAAACTTTCCGAACAAAATGTTGAACACACTGTCTGGAGAGATACAACAAAGGTGTGCTATCGGGATGAATGCTACAAGAAAACTGAGATATTAGGAGAACCAATGTTTTCAGTATGTAAGACCTATCAAAACAACAACTAAGCGACATCTATGGCCGTGCTTCGCAACTCCCCATGCTACAAAACTCTCCACTGTCCCCTATTTATTGCGTTGGTGATATCCTTTTACTTATTCCATATTGGTTACTGGCACTGTCATTGTTTTTAATTCTTTATTCAATATTTATTTATTGGCTGGGGTCAGCAGAACACAACAGTTTTGCGACCGTTTTATGATTCTCTGCTGAGATTGGACCATTCCTCTTGATTTGAAAGCATAATCCAATCAGCGCGAAGAAAACTTCCAACAGTTGCAAAATAAACGTTCTGCTGAACGCAGCCAATTTAAGACATAAATTATGAAGGTTAGAAAGAGACACTCTCATAGCGTTTTCGGCCCAATCGGGTTTGCATCAACTTGAGTTGGAAAATGCTTCGCTATTGGTTAACGTTACACACTCTACCAATAGGAGAGTACGAAATATCATTACTTTAACTACTGAATTATATATACTGGAATGGGCATCTCCGTTGTTGAAGGGGGTGATCCCGATTGATCACGTCTCGATTGGACACCACCAATCACAGCGACCGGTGCTTAGGAGCTTTGTAGTCTCAAGCGCTGTGAGTGGCTCGTGTCCAATTGAGCCGTGTCCAACTGGGTGCCACCCGTTGTGAAGCATATAGCGTTTTCGATTGGGCAAAATTTAGTGCGCACCAGTGCGCACTCAGTTCACACCAACACTGGACGAGTTCCATGGGTTGCACTGAATAGTGCAAGTTCAAAAGAATACGCCAAGATTTTCAGTGCTAAAGCTGAAACTCATTTTTGTTCACTTTGAAGCAATGTTCAACAAAATGTTACAAAACTACAGTAAAAGATATTAAGAGTAGGGACAAGACCCCGTTTTCAATTCAACTGCGCAGATTTGCTTGTCCCTATGTATATCCTTAACTGTGATAAAACGTGCACTGAACTGGCACCGTCAAAATATCTCGTGCCACTTAGTGCGCACTGAGTGCGCACTACGCGAGTGTCGTGCGATCAAATGAACACGTGACACTAGCCAAGTGCGCATTGCCACTGCCAATCGAACACGCTCTTGACAGTGAGTGCAGCCAGTGCACCCCAATCGAAAACGCTAATAGAAAATCGTGGCCGCAATTGATCAGCCGCCATTTTGGTTGGAACCAATATTTGAGCGAATCAGAAGCTTTCAGGTGCTCATGCGTACTTACGTTTAATGTTTTTTAGTAAGACGGATATGGCATATGAGACGGTGATCCGGGCGATCGTCTACCGACGTGATCGGACGTGTTATTGTGTCATTATTTTTTGAAAATATGACCGGCTTCAAACGCGCAATTGAGTTTATATTACTCTTTTAGACTTTCATATTCTGTATATTCTCACGCGAAGAAGAAGTAAGACGCATATATCAGCAAGATTATCGTGTGTGAGGTTATATTTGAAGGATTATAAAATCGCGTGACTGTCTACAGCATCAACATAAAGTGCTGTGTGCCTACGTGTGGGCAAAGAAGTAAAAAGGGCCTTTCATTTCATAGGTAACAATTTTTGTATTAAATATATTAATTCCTGCATATGTGTTAATGATGTAGGATATGCAGTGTTATTAAAGTTATTTTATTGAATGTACTAATAAAATTGAAGTGACATTATTTTTGTTTATATACCATTCATGTCCATATAGATTTCCATACATCGATAGTACATCGATCGCAACGCGCGCGCGAACGCTTCTAATTTGCTCAAATATTTGACCCACCGAAAATGGCAGTTGCTCAATCGGCCACGAATTTTCCTCAATGCCCATTCCAGTGTATATATGGCTGATTTCCTTTTAGGAGACATAGTCAACACAATTATCGTTCTGTCTTTGTCATTCATTGAATGTCAAATAGAATAAAATTATGTTTGTGTCGAGTGTGTCCTCTAAAAGGAAAGCAGCCTATAGTTTAGTGATTCCAGTATATATATAGTTCAGTGACTTTAAATCGGTCCGAGATCTCGGACAGAGAAAGAATTAACAATACTGTCCACAAAGTTTGCTGAATGTCAGGATTATTATTAAAACCAGCGAACCAAACAAGATTGAAGACAAAAATATAATTTTAACGCATCTTGTGAGATTTTATATGTGAGAAAATATTCCAAAGCATTTTCTACATTACATAAAAGCTCTAATGCTAATCCACGAATACTATTAATATCAATTCAAAATCCGAATACAAATACTTTTCTGTCATGCTTCAAAATTGGTTTATTTTCACATTTAAGACTTCGAATATATATCATCATTTAAAAAATTATTCCAATAATGAAAATTTGATAAAGTTAAAGGCGATTTGAATCCTGTGCCATAAGCATTTCTGCTATTTAATAAATCAAATAATTTATCGAACACTCGTATAAACTCAGTAGTTGTTTCACTGCCAAGAAATTTAGATTGGTTATCTGTTCTCAGATAATCAATAGCATCAGCTACTAATAATCGTTTGTGTTGCTAAACACACTTTCATCTTTTTATTTTTAAAATAAATATGAGTAGAAGATAAACGATTTGCAAATTTTAACCCAATATCTTCTTGTAATCGATTAAGGTCTTTTACATATTGAAAAGAAATTTTTCCTTTTTCATTATATAATTCTTTATCTGCGAATGCATTTCTAGCTAATTTAATCATATGACATGTATCTAATATTGCATAAATATTACAAGTTTTGCGTGGATGTTTAAAATAAGTTTTCATTTTTTCAGATTTAAAACAACATCCTAGATTTTGGAGAGTTGCCAAATTTACAGATGTTCCATCACAAGTAATTGAATGTACTGTGACGCCACCATTATATAGTTTTTTTATAGCTACCAAAATTAATTTAGATTGAGTTTCACTTGATATCTTATTTACAAAAAAATGAGCTATAGGAATTTTAAATTTGTTACTATAGAAAACTATTTGATAGACCAACACTTCCGTAGTAGTAAGGTTTGTTCTTTTTGCTTACACTTTGTACACTTTAGTGTAAAGTGTACACTTTAGCGTTCTTCTTGTTGGAAGTGACAAGGTGTATGATTACACGCTGTTTATCTTGAAAGTGTAATACACTTTAATGACGTATTTTACACTGGTTTTACACGTGCCTGAAGGCCCGTCTACAATACACGGAGAAAGAAGTAAGAGTAAGAAATTGACCAATCACAGTCAATTATTCTTCTCATATTCGACTGTGATTGGTCAATTTCTTACTCTTACTTCTTACTCCGTGTATTGTAGACGACGCCTACGAGATGGTGCAAATTGGTGTAACGTTACACTAATAGGTTATGTTAGGTTGCCAATGATTTGAATTTTGATTAGTAATTCTTCTTCCGAATGGAACGTCGAATTATGAAAAATGTAATAAATTATTATTTAGTCAATAAATTAATTATTAATTAATAAATTAATAATTAAT
>NW_017298608.1:143262-143639 GCF_001594075.2 Trachymyrmex cornetzi | reverse complement strand
TTTTTATTTAAAATAAATCATATCAGTTATCATTTTTATTTTATTTATATAATATAATAATTACACTTATAAAGTTTATATATTCTTATTACTTAAATACTTATTTTGTTGCCTAATACTAAATATAATTATAATAACATTATTAATTAATTTTGAAATACAAATCAATCCAATGGATTTTGTTAATATTAATTACGAGGTGTGATCAAAAAGTAAGGTGACTTTTCATTTTTATAAAAAAAATATTCATTTATTCATCCAAAATTATGTTATCTCCTTCAAAATAATCCCCCTCTGATACAATGCATTTGTGCCAGCGCTTTTTCCAGCTTTTTTTTGTCAAAACACTTCTGAAATGCACTTTTGGGTATTGCCTT
>NW_017298608.1:136720-143177 GCF_001594075.2 Trachymyrmex cornetzi | reverse complement strand
CCATGTTTCGTCACCAGTTATAACCCTTTTGAGCAGATCAGGATCATCATTGACGTCGTTCAACATGTCTTGGGCGATGTTCATGCGACGCTGCTTCTGATCAAAATTAAGCAGTTTTGGAACGAATTTCGCTGACACACGTGTCATACCCAAAACATCCGTTAAAATTGATTGGCATGAGCCAAACGATATGTTAAGATAATCAACTATTTCTCTAATCGTGATTCGACGATTTTTCAACACAATTTCTTTCACTTCCTGAACATTTTCGTCGGTTTTTGACGTGCTGGGGCGTCCAGAGCGAGGTTCATCGTTAACATTTTCTCGGCCCTCTTGGAATAACTTATACCATTTATAAACATTTTTTTTTGCTCAAAGTTGACTCACCGTACGCCACTGTCAACATTTCAAGAGTTTTTGAACACTTAATACCATTTTTTACACAAAAATTAATACAAACTCTCTGCTCCATTATTTTCAACAGCAAAAAATCGCCGAGCACGCAAACACGAGTCTAACCTTTATGCCTCTCACATAAAAACAACACATGCTATATAGTCAAAACTGTGAACATATGATCGTGACGAGTGTACCAACACAAAAAAAAATTTTTGAAATTAGAGTACAGAGCGCCGGAAATTCAAAAAGTCACCTTACTTTTTGATCACACCTCGTATAACATTGAAGAGCCTAATAAAAAATGGTTTGTTAATCTCACCAATGTTCACATACCGAACGTTGTACATACAATTTGACAATTAGGAGGAAGTTTTTGTTTACCTTCCAATAACATCAGAAAGATTACGATTGAAATGATAAAAAATTTAGAGCATAATTTCAGAAAAATAAAAAATATTAACGTCACGGAAATTAGAAACATTTTTATCTCTTATATAAATAATTTAGAATTCACTAATAATAAGATAGAAAAAAAACCAGTATGTTCAGACTTACAAAAAAGTTCATTTATGACAATCTTAACATAATATACACCCACGCAAGGGTAACACTGTGGTAGCAATGAACAAGGATGATTATGCAAATAAAATGAGCACTCTTTTAAAAGATACAAATACATACACAATAATCAATTGTGATCCGGTAAACAAAATTATCTCTAATCTTAAAGATATACTAAAAAAATGGAAAACTAATGAGTATATTAATGACACCAAATATAATTGGCTTAATAGCTCAAATCCAATATTATCTAAAGTATATGGAGTACCTAAAATTCACAAGATAAACAATCCTTTACGTATAATTGTGTCATCTACGGGTAGTCCTCTGCATAATTTAGCAACTTATTTACACGGCATCATTAATGATAGCATAGATAAAAATATTCACACGGTCAACAACAGTTTCGAGGTTATAAAAAATGTACAACAATTGAAAGTAGGAAAGGACGATCAATTATTTTCATTAGATGCTGTATCTCTATATACCCATGGTGGAAATACGTAAGGTGAGTCATTCCGATGGATGCGCAGTAGCCCGAAAGTAGAAGGGAGCAGATAGCCAATCACATTTGCCCCATTTCTTGAAAATCAAAAATGGCTGACGGCATGATATCACTAGAGATAACCTAACATAATTTCAGTTCGGAGTTCAGTTTGAGGATAAAGTTATTAAAAAGGTAAGGTATTAAGGTTATTTGATTGTACCCTACACTTTATTTTAATTTGAATAATATATGTGTTATTTTAATAAAAGATGTTTTTATTTTCAATGGTGCGCATTTGAATTTCACGCATAAAAAATGGGGCAAAAGTGATTGGTTAATATTCCATATCCCCCATCTTTTGCCGCCATTATGCGCAATGACTCACCTTATGTATTTCCACCATGTATATACCAGTCAGTTTAGCGATCACGGGTATAAATGACAGATGGGATCAAATCAAACATAAAACCAACATTAGCAAACAGGAATTTATTAAAGCTATTAAATTTATCTTGGAATCCACATATTTTACATTTAATGACACATATTACAGACAAACATTTGAAATTCCAATGGGCTCTCCTCTGTCACCTATAATTGCGAACATTGTATTACAGGACTTAGAAGTTAAATGTCTCAATAATTTGACAATAAAACCAATATTTTATATGCGATACGTTGACGACATTGCATTGGCGACTAATCAGAATAACATAAATAACATTTTAAATAAATTCAATAATCATCACAACCGGTTACAATTCACATTAGAAGAGGGACGAGACAAATTAAATTTTTTAGATGTTACTTTAATAAAAAGCAATGACAATAAAATTATATACGACTGGTATCAAAAACGTACTTCATCGGGCAGGTATCTCAATTATTTTTCACAGCATCCACTAACACAAAAAATAGGAGTTATATACGGTTTAATTGATAGGATTTTATTATTATCCCACCTCAGTTTTCATAAAACCCGATATAGATAAAATTATAAAAACTCTACTCAACAACGGATACCCGTTACAACTAATCATGGACACAATGAGAAAGAGAATATACAAGAAAATGAATTAAATTAATCTTAATAACAATGACAAGACATTAGACGCATCAAATAATGACAATAACATATTCAATTTTTTTGTAATTCCATATATATCTAGCATAGCAAATAAAATTAAGAATCAATTTACAAAATATAATAACATCAAAGTAGCATATAAAGGTATAAATAAACTCAATGGAATAATTAAGGTGCAAAGGGATAAAACTAACAAATTATCACATAGCAATGTACTTTATAGAATTTCATGTGGAGATTGCAACATATATAGGACAAACAGGCAGAATCTTAAAAACTAGGATTTCTGAACACAAGAATCACATTAACCGGAACACACAACAAAAATCGGTTATTACTGATCGTAGAGTAAAATATTCACATGAGTTTGATTGGAACAACGTTGAAATTCTGGACGAGGAAATTATATTGAACAAAAGACTTACTTCTGAGATGATACATATACGTAAACAGGATTGTAGTTTAAATTTACAAACGGATACGGAAAAATTAAGTTCGACATATGACTGTTTATTGGACAAAGTTTTCTATTTAATAATGATTTTACATTTTTGGCGGTCATTTGAACATATATATATATATATATATAAGGATAAAAACATTAGCAGCTGAGACTATTTGTAACGCTCAGTTGGTGATGCTCGACATGAATGTCTGTGTTCTTCATATTTATTAAAAATATTTCATGTAAGTTTAAAGAAAAATTGCAACTGTATCTAATAATGAATCAATTAACAATACAGAACAATGTTGTAATAATAACATATCAATAGCTGTTTATCTATATTAAGAAAGTTAAATATTATAAACATTGTAAATATCATGTTCGACACTATCTATTTTTTGTACTTTCGCATTCTTCTAATTTTGAGTATTATTACATTATACATATTATAATTTTTAATAGAATAATTGCGAATTATATTTATTGAGCTCTATGACATTTCAACATTATGTTTGAATTAAAGGTATAAAATAACGCAGACATATAACACATCATAATTTAGTGTTCCAAGAAAAATGATGATATATTCGTAACTACAACCTTACATAATAAATGGTTTGTCAATTTGTGAGAAATTTGGCCTACCAATTAATAAGAATAATAAAGAAAAGACCTTGGTCGAGTTCACATCAAACAAATCGAATGTAATATTATTGGTAGACCAAAAAATATTATAAATTTTGTCAGAAATAATTCCATTTCAATACTTAACAGATTTCAAAACAATTTTCCCTCTCTTAACTCGTACGACAAACAAATTTGTCATTAGCTACAGGTCACAAAGAAATTTATTAGCGACCATCCTAATTTATTAATCACTAACGCTGACAAGGGAAACGGTTATACTTGACAATGATGTTTACATTGAAAAAATGGAGGAAATTCTCTCAGATTTGAATACATATGAAAAGATTACCAATGATCCTACAAAGAAAGTAACTCCCCTGGTAGCAAGCTGACGTCAAAATGACGTCATTTGACGTAAAAATGACGTCAAAATGACGTAGCTTGCTACCTAGGTCAGAACCTACGTGTTTTGTTGGTAAGATGGAAGCGTAATGGTTTCATTGACGATGTTACATATCGCAGATTACTCACTACTGATGGTGTTATTCCTAGAGCTTACGGTTTAATCAAAATACACAAGGATGGTAACCCATTGAGAGTTATAGTATCTTCCATTAATGGTGCATTATATGCTCTTTCTCTTTCTATGCACAACATTATTAATGATAGTATACCAAAGACGTTCAGTCATATTAAAGACAGTTTTCAATTGGTGGAAAAATTAAACGGTAGAGTTGTTGACCCAGGTTATGTTTTGGCTTCGCTTGATGTGGTGTACCTCTTTACAAATATTCCTACCGATCTAGCATTGAATAGCATTGATAGGAGATGGGAGCACATCTCGGTGAATACTTGCATTCCAAAAAGTGAATTTATCATTGCAGTTAGGTTTATTTTGGGATCAACTTTCATTGCCTTTAATAAAAAAATTTATAAGCAAGTATTTGGTACTCCAATGGGTTCACCTCTATCACCCATTATAGCTGATATGGTTCTTCAAGATCTTGAGAAGAGTGCCATCAGCAAGTTAAGGGTTGAGCCGTTATTCTACTTTAGATATGTGGATGATATTATACTTGCGCTTCCATCTGACAATATAATTGACACACTTAACACTTTCAATTCATTACATACCCGATTTACTTTGGAAGTTGGTACAGAGGGTAGAATTAGTTTTTTAGACACCAAAATTATCATACAGAACAATAGAATTATTTTTGATATTTTTCACAAAAAGTTTTTTTCCGGTAGATTCCTCAATTTCTATTCCAACTATCCTTTTTGCCACAAGAAAGGTACAATTATCAGCTCCATAGACAAAATTCTATTACTATCACATCCATCGTTCCACCAGAAAAATTTGATTGAAGCTATCAACATTTTCCTAGACAATTGTTATCCACAATCCTTACTTTTTTCCACAATAGAACAAAGAATGAAATTCTATACACATAATAAAGATACTACACGTAATTTACTAGTTAAAGACAAATTATATTTTACTATTCCTTATGTCAAATCAATTTCTGAGAGCTTCCTACCTATCTCTAGTATGTTCCATTGTAAATTAGCTTTCACCATTCCTAACACATTGAAGAGTCTTATCAAGAGGGGTAAAGATAAGTTGAAATATATGTCAAATCAAAATGTTATACATGATCTCTTGTGAAGATTGTGATGCCAGTTATGTCGGCCAAACAAAGAGAAAGTTGAGCACGAGATTAAATGAACATAAGGCGGACATCAGAAAGAATACTGGTTCATCAACTGTAATAACCGACCATCGTGTCAATTTTGATCATAACTTTAAATGGAACGACGTTAGAATTCTTGACAGTGAATCTTCTTATAACAAAAGACTTGTATCCGAAATGATCCATATCAAAAGACAAAAACAGGGTATTAATAAAATGAAAGATACTGAATCATTATATCAGACTCGTATTCTAACATCATACAAGCTCTTTCCCCTTCATAATGCTTTCCCGTTACACTTCTTTCCTTCCCATCTTTTTCCCTTCTATTTCTTTTCTCCCCTCTCTTAATTTACCCCTTCCGTTGGAGTTTGCTTTAAAATTGTCTTACCGGAATTTGTTCGGTCACTTGTTTTCTGTACATATATGTGAGATGTTCTTTTGGCTCTCGTCGCTTAATTGTAATTATGGAAGAAGCACTATGTTATACACGAACTTACGAATTATTGAGAGAACACTCTATAATACTACGATTTATAATATTTAAGGTATATTATTATTAATTTTTTAACCAATTACTCATTTTTGTACATTAATTATGACATATTTCGAATAGTGTTTATTTCAACGATCAATATTTTTATTTTTTTATTTCATATTACATCGGTTATTACACATTTATTCTCTCTTCCTTAGATCATTTTTTTGTATATATTTGTTTAGTTTTATTAATTACTTCAATTTAATTTTACTCAATTTTTATCACATTGTACTTTCTACTTAATATTATTTGAGAACCTAACGTTTGCTGAATTTTATTTGTTAACATTTGTGTTTTGCTACATGTAATGATTGTACATAATTTTTACCAGACATTAAATTAATTTTTTCCACACACAATGCCGAAAGATTCAAATTGTTGCCGGATTGGAACATACATACTGACTTATTACATCTTAAGTTCTTCCATTTACTTACATTTAAGTTTGCGATCTAGAGCGATTATATAATTTTTATATTCTTGTAATATTGTATTGGTTTATGTTTATATATAACATTGATAATGATCCGATATGGATCGAAACGTTTGTTTATTTTTGCGTTAAGTTGTTCTATTTACCATCACATTAAACTTGTTAAAATATAATTATATGTGA
>NW_017298608.1:124802-136490 GCF_001594075.2 Trachymyrmex cornetzi | reverse complement strand
TTATAAGCATTTTGACAATCAACTCCGTACGACAACCAACCCCGGTCTCCCCTACATATTCTTTATTTTATATTTTGAGTTAACTTTTGAAATGTAGTTTTTACTTAAAATAAAAAATAGATTTCAAGAACTTCTTTTAAATATAAAATAAGATATTTTAAATAAATTTTCGAAAACAATTTCTTATTTAAAATAAGAATATTCTTCAAAAAAAAATTTAAAATAAAAAAGCAAGCTATTTTGACATTTTAAATAAAAGTTATTATATAGGTATTTTAAATAAATAAAATGCATTCCAGAGTCCTATTTCTTATTTTATATTTTTTATAATTTTTTGCGACGTATTTCTTATTTAATATTTTACATAAATTTTTGAAACATATTCTATGTTTATTATTTCGAATAAGTCGTATCATTCTTTTATCGACTCCTACGATTTTATATTTAATACAAGTTTCTGGAACTTATTTTATATTTTATATTTTAAATAGATCGTATCAGTTATTTTACCGAGCCCTTATAGCTGTTGTATGTACACTTTGGCGTTTTTCTTAAAAAGTCTACACTTTACACGACATCCCCCCCCCTCCCAAAAAGTGGAGTGTAAAAGTGTATGGTGTACATACACTTTTCTCTTCTCGTGTATTAAGAAGAACAAACCTAATATCTGTTTTGTCAAATTTTAAATTCAATCTTTCTTTATCAGATCCGTAATTTATGTATCCTTTGAATGTGCCGCCTTCTTTATTATTTGCTATATTACATTTAATGGAATCAAAAATTAAAACTACATCTTTTAAATAAGCACAGTTAATACTTTCATTTTGTAAATATTCAAAAACAACATCAAGAAATCCTGTTTCACAAAAGATTTCTGCAACCCATCTTCGTAACGTTGCCTCATGAGGCAAATTCAAATAAGAACGCAAATAATTGTACGCTTTCGGAGAATCAAAATATAATGTTGACACGAAATCTTTAATAGACTTAGAATAAACGTTTGTTAAATTTTTTGTTGGAATTTTCAAGCTCATTTTTTAAAATTTCCAAATTTAAACCAGAAAAACGTTTCAATATATCCTCTAATTCATCAGATGATTTACCTTCCTTCTTCAGATGGCTTGCCATGTCTTTCATATTCGATAAATTGAGTTCTAAACGACGTAACTTGTTCTTTAAATATTTGTTTTCATTTATTCTTGTTCAGGATTAGAAGGCTTTAATCTTCACGGAGAAATTTATGTTGCTTTATCCTAATTATAATTTAAAAAATAAAAGAAAAAATTTTTATTATTTTATTAATTTATTTATTTATTTATCCAATTTATCTTATTTTCAGGATATACGTGTATTACTTGATCTCTTGTCTTTGGTAAAAAAGTTTCTTCAATTGACAATAACATAGTCTTATGTCTTAACAAATCTTTTTCAATATGAGGAACAACATTGTCAATATCTTTCATAATTCCACATTTGCTACAACTTGGTGTAACAGTTTCTATCAAATCATCAAGGAAAAGACTGGGGATTGCATTCTTTTTAAACCTTCGCTTATTACTTATTAGTTCTACATCTGAGTCTCTAAAATGTTTACTATACATATCCATAAATACTTTCTAACTCGAGTATTTGATACAACACGTAACCATTTACTGAGTACATTTTCATTCTTGAGTGGAAAACTAAAATTTTAATTAATTTGCATTTCAATTTCAAAAATATTTCAGAAATTAAAGGTTATTCTCATAAATTTAATCAAGTTTAATTACCTAAAAAATGAAATATCAATGTGTGGTCTTCAAACTTGCTTGCAATTTTTAATACAACAGTATTTCACCATATCTAAATATTAAACAATAATAATTAAGATTCAACATACATTTGACATTTGGCGTGCTACGTATATTATTAATTTTAACTTTTCCCGAGACTGTATGAGCCCCACGCGTGGCACCCAGTTGGACACGGCTCAATTGGACACGAGCCACTCACAGCGCTTGAGACTACAAAGCTCCTAAGCACCGGTCGCTGTGATTGGTGGTGTCCAATCGAGCCGTAGTCAATCGGGATCACCCCGAGCCCCACTGCTGCACATGTGCAGTATAACTTCGAAAAGGACAAAGATACCACTTGAAATGCTCTCTCTCGGATCACTGCTAACAAACTTAAAGGCGGCGAGGGTCCGCGCGCGTTCCAGTAGGTATTATATTTCAGTGGTGGCAAACTACATCACGTGATCCGTTTCCTCTGATGGACGCGGCCATCAAAACTCCATAAGCATAGAAGTGGAAGAAATTGGAGAAAACTGATCAGGTGACTCCCGTCCTAATTGGACGCTGTCATTCACGTGATGCAATTTGCCATTCTCTCATGGAGTGCTCAGTTGGACGGTGTTTCTCTCTAAATCTCCGCCGTCTCTGTCTATAGCCTTGTGTCCACGATGCTAAAAATTGGTCCGAGACCTCGGATGAAGAAAGACTTGACCAACCACAATGGTCATGTGGTCAAATTGTTCAAATGTGATTTGGGCTACGTTCCAAAACTTCCTCTTCGAGGAAGATTTTACTCTATATGCTATAGTATATATATATATACATTACGTGTACTATATATTTCGAGTAAAATTTTCCTCGGAGAGGAAGTTTTGGAACGTAGCCTTGTTAATTCTTTCTCTGTTCGAGATCTCGGGCCAATTTTTAGGCCGCGGTCCGATTCACGCTCACAACGCTTAAAAATCATTTCATCCTTGTTGTTTGTCAAATGTTAAACGAAGACAAACGATGCTCATGAGCGTTGCCAGCATGAATTGGACCATGGCCTTAGCATCGTAAACATCGGGCTTCAGGTGCCTTTTCATGCCGACGCTCAACGCTGATTTTCGGCGTCAAAATAAGTCGCAATAGAAATTGACGAATATCAAATGTCAATTTGATCACGTGACTTATTTTGACGCTGAAAATGAACGTTGAGCGTCAGTATGAAAAGGCACTTTTATAAATGTCACATAAGAGACAAAGGCTGCCAACCATGAAACGCGAAATATTTCGTGTCGAGAAATTGACATACTCGATCGTTCCTTGTCTGACATACTTTATAATGCATATTATGGCGTTTTCGGATCGATCGAGTTGCACCAACCTGAGTTGAAGTAATGCTATTTCGTACTCTCCTATTGGTAGAGCGTGTAACGTCAACCAATAGCGAAGCATTTTCCAACCCAAGTTGATGCAAACCCGGTCGGGCCGAAAACGCTATGAGTGTCTCTTTCTAACCTTCATAATTTATGTCTTAAATAAATATTGAATAAAGAATTAAAAACAATGACAGTATCAGTAACCAATATGGAATAAGTAAAAGGATATCACCAACGCAGTAAATACCATCATATTGTTATTAAGTTAGGAAATGATAAATGACAATTTATAACTTATTATTTAACAAAAGGAGATCGAATAAAAATGAAATTATACGTTATATTTGTTAATTAAGCCAGAAGATGATGAGACAAAGCGATTTATTCGACCTCGATTTCCATTTGTTTATAACTTAATATTTAACAAAAGGAGATTGGATGGAAACGAAATTACACGCTGGTAATTGTTAATTAAGCTAAGAAAGGATAATGAAAAAGTGATTTATCTCTATTTGTTTATAATTAATATTAACAAAAAGAGATATCATTTCCTAGCTAGGTTAACAATTACCGGCGTATAATTTCGTTTTCATCTAGTCTATTTTCGTTAAATATTGAGTTATAAACAAATGGAGATCGTTATCTAATATATATCGTCACTGACAGTAAAATCCCACGCCAAGCTGTAAATTTACTGTATAGGAGTGAAATTTAAATACATATATGTATGTATTATTACGAATAATTTTAACGATACTAGAAATAAATTTACAAATGATCTGTAAGTATTCCACATTCAACTAATTTTTCATAATATTTAAATATTTTCCATAAAATGAGAGATAATACAAATTTTAGATAAAAAACTACAAAAAGTCAATAAATTTACCAAAAAATAAGTACATTTCCTTTAATGTGAATTCGTATCACTTTTTATATATAGCTCTTATAACCGAAAAATACATTATAAGTGACTTTCAGTTGTGCAACTGTAGTCGTTTTTTTCCGTGTACATTGCGATTTATTGCAGTTTTTATCATTATACACAAACCATCGAATTATTATCATTATTATTTATAATAACAATAATGAAGATAATGTTTTGTGCACGCTGTCAATGCAATTGCGTGCGCGTGTTTATATAATAGATACGCATTAACGCGTCTTCACTCGAATAAATTTTTTTAAATGCGCAAATTTTTTGGTCATTGGATAGAGAAATCATATACGTTCCATATTTAGATATAAAAATGTAATTTTAATTCTCCAATACTATAATAAGATAAATTAATAAGATTTTATGTTATTGTTGTAAATTAATAAGAGTTTAACAGGGTGTTTGATAAGTAACGATAAAACTCTCGCATAGGGGTAAAGCGAACTAAACTGACATGAATCGAAAAGCCCTATACCATTTTACAATTTTCGCAATAATTAATAAGATATTACTAAAAATCGTCGAATATTGTTTTTTAATAATTTTTACTCAAGTATTATACTATCAACTTTACAGAAAAACAGTAAAAGTAGCAAAAATTGTTTATTTTCAATTCTCATAGAATTCTGACAATTTTTTCAGAATTTTTTAGTACCGCATTTTCTCATGTTGGTAAAAATAGTTGCCCAAATAAGAAAATGCAGTACTAAAAAGTTGACAAAAAATTCTGAAAAAATTCTTAGAACTTTATCAGAAGGAAATAAATTAGCGTTTTGATAAATGACGCCTCTTAGAAGTGAAACGTTCATTATAGGGAGTCATGCCTGTGGAGACTTTTTATCAGGACGATAAGAGATCTACAACATATTAAATTTTCAGCCAATTCGACCAAAATTCAATTTCCATAAGGTTCATGCGGGATCCTTAATATATATGAGAAAATTTGAAAGCTGATATAATTTTTAAATGATTTATTATGAAAGAACATTTCAAACATAAAGCTTGGCACAATCACGCAATAATGTTTGTTACAATGAGAGGAAAAACATCCTGTTCATGGAATAATTATCAAACAATTAAGAATGCGCATACATTAAATAGCCTATTTTATAGAAAATATAGCCAGTAATTATATGATCGTTAATTATAGTGTATAAAAAGTTGACTTACTCTCAATAAGAAAAAACGGAATAGTAAACCGCACAAATTCTTATCGTCTTACGATTAATAACTATTATACGAAAGCTATCGGCACATAACATTTAAATTAAATGTGCCGATAATACAAACCGTATTTTACATCGTAATGTTGATATTGGTAATTATTGTTAAATACTTCAAAAGAAAAGATGCGTGTGCACAAAGCAACTAATAAAACGGAATTAGTCTCTACAGTTTCATTGATGTTAATGAACGATATCAAAAGCGCGGGTCAAGAATCGGGCCTATTATATAGTTCTTTACCCAATGAGAAATAACGAATTGAAATGATATCGAAATGATATCAAAATAATCATCTAAAATAAGTAGAAATCCAACATCGTTTCGACATTCAGAGATTCGGGCTCGGTTTCGAGAAAATGTTGATATCAAAATCAGCTTCATTTCGAACAATTTTTGATATTGAAATCAGTTCGATTTCGAACAATTTTTTATATCGAAATCAGCTCGATTTTAAATAATTTTTGAAGTCGAAACTAATAGTCGCGCTCATCAGACTCAACTGTTGGGGAACGGATCCGTGAGCGCTCGCTGCTATTAGTCTATCTTATGCCCATCTCACATTACGCATTGGAGACTGAGGATTGCGAATTGAGGATTAGAATTCAGCCAATGAAACGGATTAAAATTAAAACTGCCTGATTGGTCGAATTCTAATTCGTAATTCGCAATCCTCAATTTCCAATGCGTAGTGTGACACGGCCATAAAAGGATACACCAATAACAGTGAGCGCTTATGGATCCGCTCCGCAACAGATAAGTCTGCTGAACGTGATCAATGTCGAATTTGATAAACCACACTGCAGGATAGGCTACAATCATATGATGCTACAAATGCTTTGAAGCATTCTTTGGTTAGTATTAATAATCACTATCGGTTCGACATCGAATTGACGGTTATTTCTTAATCTTCTCATTTTAAGACCGTCTTCAGTAATGTCTTAAGATGCGGTTCTTGATCAGTTTATGATATCTTAAAATTGTACTTAAGACAGTCTTAAAAACACACTAGCATTTTGTCAAAACTTACCGCACACCCTATATACACACACACGCGCGCGCACAAAATATGTACAGGGTGTGTATATATATATATGGTATATATTAATATTGCTCATAATTTTTAAAGTTTTAATTGTATCCACGATGCTGGAAATCGATTCGAAATCTCGGAGAGAGAAGTGACCAATTGCATTTGAACAATAATTCAGTCTGTTCACTAATGTGATTGATTAATTCTTTCTTTCTCTGTATCAATAAAAAAATGACTCATTAAATTGTCGTCAAATTGATGTCGAATTGATTTTTTCGATGAATTAAAAATATTATGTCGATATCATTTCAATCTCGTTTCGAGATTTTATGTATAAAAGGATGTGCAATAAATATAATATTAAAATTGAACAAAACAGTAACAGTAGATATTTATAATTTAAAACAACTCGAAAATAAATCGAAATTCAAATACATATCGAACTTTTTACCCTTATTAGAGCCATTGAACTAATTTTGACGGCCAAGACGTCGTTTCGACATCGTATCGATATTAACTTTCTCACTGGATAAAAGTTTAAAATCTCAGATATTTTCTCTTTTAAATCGAAATTTAATCGGACAAAACTGGACAGAAATATGTAAATAATATTGTAAAATAATTTTTTATTAAATTTTATATTTAATCTAATTTTATGAAATATAAAATTAGATTAAATATAAAATTTAATAAAAAATTATTTTACACGATATTATTTTGCAAACAATTTAAAAATCAGAATTTAATTTCAAATAAAAAAATTATTATTATTTAATCTAAAATACATGTTATTATTAAACACAAAATTGAACTATGTTTTACACATATGACATTTAACATTATAAACATTTTTTTATACGTAAAACATGTTAAAATAAAAAACCGTTTAACATTTGTTAAAACAAAAATATATTTTTGAACAAATATAAGAAAATATTACATTATAAGTAATAAAAAGTATTTTATCAAAAAATAAAATTTTTAATATAACTGTAGCATGATAGTGAGCGCTTAAGATGAAGAAACGTTATTGAAAATCGCGAATTCTGTTCATTATAAATTTCATGATATAATAATTTCGTTTTACTAATTGGGTATATTTTAAAACTGGACATGCAACTTAACTTGTCAATTGCGGACACTGGACAAGACTCCTGAAAACCAGATAATCCAGATCAAAACCATTGGCAAGCCTACAGCTTCTTACGGCTGTTCTACAATGTGCTTCTTGTTTCCTGTTTCTTGCTGTTTGTCTCTGTTTGTCTCTTGTCTTTTTGATCAAGAAGGCAAGAGACAAACAGCAAGAAACAGAAAACAAAAAGCACATTGTAGAACAGCCATTAGCCTTTTATTTCGTATAAAACAATATCGTTGTACAGGAAATATGTAACAATTCAAAGCAAAAGGCTTCTGCGCTTTGAGGAAACTTTTTGCGCCGTTTCAAAGACGGCACAGAGCATCGTGCCGATCCGGATGAAATAAGTGAAAGAGGAAGTGAGTCACGTAGAGACGTGGAAGTAGGTACGTATAAGCGAGAAACCGTCCTACTTTCACAAAATAATACATAGGTATGTGCGCTCTTTTCAACATAAATTTCGATTGCGTATTCCAAACTTTTTATCAAAAGCCGCCACAACGAGTCGTTAACTTTTACGACTATCGTATTGTGGATTACTGATCCATATATTTTCTCTTATTCTAGTTCGTTTTTGAACACTATACACATCCCGGGAAAAAATTTTTCATACACGAAACACTATACACATCCCAATAAAAAATTTTTCGTGCATGAATATATGTATAAATATGTATAAACATACATAAATATTCATGAACACGTACAATCATACACATATAAAATATGTCCATACATGTTCGTGCATCCCTCTTTTTTTTGTAAAATTACTTTCTAGTGTAATAGAAATAATAATAGTAATGTGAAAACATTAAAAATTATTAAAAAGATAATTTTCACACTATTTGTTTTAGAAAAAATCAAGTTTGAAGAAATGTTAAAAAATTGCTTATGTATAATTATATATAAAATTATGCGTAATTGTGTATGAGCAATTTTTTTTACATCTTCCAAACATGTTTTTTTTTTAAACGAACAATACGAAAATTATTCCTTTAATTATTTTCAATGTTTTTACGTTATTATTACATATATAATGCATGTATAATGTATATGTATGTACACATATATAAAACGTACATACATGTATTTCTATATATATAAATATATACCTTTGTTATTTATAATATATAGATCTATGTATATTTTTATATTGCTTCAAAAGAATTTCACGAAATCTTGTAAAGCGAGGGAGTAAATGTCAGATCGCGTTTCAAATCACACGTGATCTGCGGATCGAAATTCGGAAGTCCTGTTCTCTTACTTTTTTCTCTTCATCTTCCTATCCCTCCCTTTTCGCTATCTCTCTCTCTCTCTCTCTCTCTCTCTCTCTCTCTCTCGCGCGCGCGCGCGCGCGCGCGCGCACGCACACACACACACACACTGTCTCTCTCACGCTCTCTCTTCCCCTCTGTAGAAACCAGTTCACGCGAAACGTATATCGCGAAGCTATTTTATCTTCAACACCGATTTCACGACCGTGTTCTAACCTTGGTGATTTAATGAGAGGGATAATATATATGGACGCTCGCGCACAAGTTACTTGCAGCTCATATCAGCGTCGCGAGAAATATATATATATATATAGCAATATAGCAAACGACGTACGATTTACCATCGTCGTGGTTTCACTAGAAATTGCGCTGCGGACATTCTAACGGTATCTGAAAAATTACTGGATACGAGTTCCGACGCTTCCTACTTTGAGTTATTTCACTCGAGTCTACCGAGAAATTCGAACCTTTTACGACGAACTGAAAACGTGTAAGAAATAAAACTTCTGCGACTAGAAAAAGGCGATCCGTTTACATTAGAATCGCACGTTTATATGAGAGTGAATGACGTGTCTGTTTTGCGATTAAAACGCAGGCGATTGCAATTATAATTTCGTAAATCATTTCCGTCAAGCGTATCGAATACTAATTAAATGTCTATTAAAAAGATCGCAGCGTAAAGTGCGTGACACAATGAAAACGCATCAAAAAAAAGATTAAAAATTATTTTCAAGAATAAATCTCTTAAATATAAATGCATTTGTACATACGCATATGTAAATTTATGAAAAAAAAATATATATTACATATATATATAATATAGGATAATTTTGTGTTATATATAAAACATAAAATACATTTATGTAAACACAGACTCACATATAAATCCCGGTAAAAAATGTTTCATGCATGAATACGTATAAACATACATATTACAAACATTCATATAAATATTCATATATGTATACCCTGCTGCAAATTCCCATGGATTTTTTCATGGGTTCCTATAGATGACTATAAGATTCTATAGGAGCTTGTGTAGTTACCTATAGGTATACGTAGGACATCCATAGGAATGCAATAGGTTAGTATAGTATATTGGGATATAATATCATCCCAATTCAGTTTTTTCCCGGTTAGAATACAAGTGCATACATACACACATGACACTTTCATAAATATCCGTGCAATACACACGGGGACACAACAATGCCTCAACATGCATTTTCGTGCTTTTTCATTCGTTTAATTTAATTTAATTTTTAATTTCGTTCTCATGTCTCCCCTGATATGTATGTAATTTCGGGTGTCAAGGCATTAGTGTCTCGATGGTGTGTGTGTGTGTGTGTGTGTGTGTGTGTGTGTGTGTGTGTGTGTGTGTGTGTGTGTTTGTGTGTGTGTGTGTGTGTGTGTGTGTGTGTGTGTGTGTGTGTGTGTGTGTGTGTGTGTGTGTCTGTGTGTGTACATAAAACATCATATTCTATACTCGCTTTAGCCATATATATGCACATAAATATGTATATAAAGATTTTACCTATATATATCAGATATATATACGTATATATAATATATATACGTATATATATATATTATATGTATATTTTCTTTGCTCTTTTACAAAGCTGACCCTGTTTCAAAAAGCATCGATCGACACACTATCTTTTTCGGAGCACACACAAGAACTGTTACGAGAGTGACGTGCAACCCGGCAAACGATCGATACAACGCGATTTGTTCGCGCGGCCGGAACAGAAAATGGACGCATTTACGTTAATTTACGTACGAGCGCGGCCGTTGAAGCAAGCGGCTTTTATGACCGAAGCAATGCACCGACCAAGTGATGGTTCTGTTTGTACTACCAGCAGCTGGGGAAGCAACGTGACCGTCATAGCCGAAAGCTCGTCGACGACTGTCTCGTGCACAACTGGCGTTTCGCTTTCGCACTGCCGCGCTGCGACTGCTGCGAGTCGCGGACGGATGTTCATGCATCATGGCTCGCTCTGGGCATTACAGCAATTCCACTAGATCTCACCGACGCCGATTAAGTTCCACATAAATTAAAGAATGATTTTGATCGAGCCTCGATTAATTTAACTTAAACCGAAGCGGCAAGACTCGTAGTAAAATTCTAAACTTCATAAAGCATGTCTGCTGAATCTTTAATTCATCTTTCATATCAAAAACAATAAAAGATTAATAATAATTCTATCGCTTGAACTTAAAAATTTCATCCAAGTTAGCCTAATTAATCCAGCGTTTTTCCGATTTTAGAGTAGACTTCAATGTGATTTTCTGTTACGTTTGCGGTAAACCTTTGTATTACGCAGTAAATTACTCCCGTTTACGGTGTTTTTTTTAAAATATATTATTAGTGCAAGTCCGCGCAATTGTCTAATATCGATACAGCAACGACAGCTATTTCTGTGATAGAATTATTTCTATTATAGACATCGCGTTTATCTTGTTATAATTTTATTGTATTATTATATTAAATACGAATAATATTATAACACATATATATATATATATATATATATACACATGGTGATAACTATAATGGTTGTACCAACTTTTTACCATAAGAGCATGACTTACCGACTGTACTTGTAATTTACGAAACGCTCCTTATAGTCCGGGAGATGATGACACTAAAATGGTCATGATTTGTTACCGCTTGAAATCGTCATAATTCATCATTTATTAGGTAAACATGCAGGAAACGCAAGTATGGCAAACCTCCCGCGGTTTTAAAATCGATAGCGTGTGATCGAAGTTGTCAAAAATTTGTTGCTTTTTTCCTAATAAGTTACCGGATGGCATGTGTTTCTAGTTATAGTTTACGTCAAAAAAACCAATTGGAAGGTAGGTGCCATACCGTTTCTGTGCATCGAAGGGGCCGTCAAATCAAGCTAAAGTTGTAAATTTTTTAGTGAAAAAAAAAAGATTTGTTATCGG
>NW_017298608.1:124503-124748 GCF_001594075.2 Trachymyrmex cornetzi | reverse complement strand
ACGAGCATAGCGACCCCTTAGGTCCACTCAAACGGTATGGCATGTGTATTTTTGTATGTTTCGTAGTGAAAATAGGCAATGTACAAAAAAAACAGCCGATAACAAATCTTTTTTTTTTTTCACTAAAAAATTTACAACTTTAGCTTGGTTTGACGGCCCTTCGATGCACAGAAACGGTATGGCACCTACCTTCCGATTGATTTTTTTGACGTAAACTATCACTAGAAACACATGCCATCCGGTAA
>NW_017298608.1:118476-123899 GCF_001594075.2 Trachymyrmex cornetzi | reverse complement strand
AGTTGTAAACGTCCACACGTTTGTATATTTGCAATATGCAAATAAAAATAATTTCTTGGTTTGGAACTAAGCAGATTGTGGAAGTACAATTACAATGTGTATGTGTAGCTACAGGAACGATAATATGACAATATATTTCGCACTATATATTATTATACATTTAACAACAATACGCGAAAAATTTCTTTTATATTACGTAATATTACTAAAATTTGGATAATTACAGAAAATATTCAAAATATCCTGCTATTTACATAATTTCCAATATAAAATAAGACATATTTACATAATAAAAACAAATTTACATAATTTTTGTGGAATTACATAATTTCTGTAAAATTGTATGATTTTTTTATAATTACAGAACTAATTATGTAATCTATTTTACATTTATTATATGTGTAAATTTACGAAATTTTTTTACAGTGTAAGTGGCTTGTGTCGCATCGTGTCCAATCATGTGCAAAGTAACGATAAAAGTAACTGTAAAATTCGTTACCGTTACCAAAAAAATGTAACTTTGTTACCGTTACAGTTACCAAAGAAAAGAGTAACGCAGTTACTAGTAAAGTTATCAAAAAAGTAACTTGTAACTGTAACTTCGTTACAAGTAACGAGTTACTTCCATTCCCTGACTATTAGATGGCAGTTGCTTCGCCCGGCGCGCGAGCAGGTCCGACGTACATACAGAGGCCTTGGTGAAAAATTTACATGCATTTTAATAATTTTTATCGCAACTTGTTAATACTTATGGTATAATCCTCTGAATTTAAATATTATTTCTAAAGTACTTTAAATTTTAAGAACTTCAGAAATAATATTGAAATGTAATGCAAAACGATGAAAGCTAAAAATAGTAACGTGGACTTCCACACCACCTTCGAGGTTCCACGCTTGGCGCGTTAGGTTTTTTAAAGTGGACCTTTGCCTGGAGCCGTATTATACCACATTTGTAGACCTATTTTTTTTGTTACATAAGCCTCAAACTAATATATTGAAGTCATATTGAGTAAGATCACACGCAGATGAAAAGTTACATCCACGTGTGATCGTGCGCAACATGACAACAATCTATCATATTTTTAGAGCTTGTGTTCAAAATGACCCCCTTCCATCTGCTCACAAAGTAAAACCCTTTTCAAGACTGCTTTACGTACCCGCCGCAAGACCTGTGGACTTATTGCACGGCAAGCTCGTACAATTCTGTCTCTCAGGTTTTGAACGTTTTCGGGTCGCGTTGCATACACCTGCTTTTTAACATGACCCAACAAAAAGAAATCTAGTGGTCTGGTGAACGCGGTGGCCATTCATGAGGACCGCAAAGACCAATCCAATGATTACCGAACTTTCTATTTAACAACTCTCTTGTCGCCCTAGAAGTGTGTGCAGGATAGCCGTCCTGCTGGAACCACATGTCAATACGTGATTCCAGTGGCACCTCACCCATCAAGTCGACAAATTGGTCTTGAAGAAATGTTCAGTACGCATTGCCATCGACCTTACCATCGAAAAAATATGGCCCAACGATGTGGTCTCCGAGAATACCTGCCCAAACGTTCACCGACCACCTCACTTGAGTATGCGCTTACAGCATCCAGTGAGGATTCTCAGTGGCCCACTAATGCAAGTTATGGCGATTGACGTTGCCATCATTATGGAAAACACATTCGTCCGAAAACAATGTGTTTGGAAAAATAATAATTTTCCTCACTTACATCAAGGAGCCACTGACAATATCTCAATCTGCGAGCTTCATCGTTAATATGCAGCTCTTGAGTCAGGGTTGCTTTATAAGTGCGTAATACGTCCCTGTTATTGTTTTACCTTTTTCAAGATAGTCGATCAATACAATTCCATGACTGTCCCAAAAAACAGTCGCCATCACCTTTCCCGCCGATAAACCGTCTTCACTTTCTTTGGAGCAGGTTCACCCTTCGCAGTCCTGTTTTGATTGTTCTTTCGTTTCAGGAGTGAAGTGGTGGACCCAAGTTTCATCAACCGTTATTAATCGACGCAAAAAATCCGACTCGTTTCGCTTAAACCGCTCCAACAGGGTTTTAGAAATGTTCATTCGAATGCGTTTTTGATCCAGAGTGAGCAAGCGCGGCACCCAACACGTTATTAACTTACGCATGCCTAATTCTTCAGTCAATATATGACGAACACGTTCTTTTGATATGCCAACAGCCTCTGCTATCTCCCTAATCTTAATTCGACGGTTGTCCATTATCATTTGATGAATTTCTTCGATGTTATCGGTGGTGGTCGCAGTTATTGGCCGTCCCGAACGCTCATCATCAGCTAAGTTGGTACGACCACGTTTAAATTCAGCTACCCATCTTTTCACGGTAGCAAATAATGGGGCAGAGTCCCCGTAAACAGCGTCCAACTCGACTTTAATTTGCGTAGACGTATTGCCTTTCAAATGCAAGAATTTAATTATAGCATGATATTCAATTTTTCATTTTTACAAAATGATGACACAAATGATTGTCAAACAAGAACTGAACGCCCAAAATGGCCACAATTGTCACAAATATCTTTCGTAAGTATCACGATTATAATACCAGAATGGCTTTGACCAGTAACGCCATCTTCATGATGAGGCTCACAACTTTTCAGACGACCCTCGTCTCTCGTACCCCACACATACTCTACTTGATCATAAATATACTATAATTTAATTACTCATCGTCACTTTTATTGACGGATCGGTAACATAATTGATACAATCTATTTAAAATATTAGGTGTATAACTTTGCTTCCACCGTTTTTTTTCCGAAATTCGAGGCTTTATTGTAAAAAACTGGTTATACATTTATGATTCAAAGTATTGTCCATCGCTGGCCACTACTTTCTCCCATCTTTCGGGCAACGTACGAATCCCGCGTCGAAAAAACTAGTCATCTTTTGAGGCGATCCACGAATCGACCCAATTTGTTACTTCTTCGTAAAACCGGAAGTACTGGTCAGCCAGGTCGTGTGATCGAAACAAGTGATAGTCAGAGGGAGCAACATCTGGACAAATACGGGTGGGATAGGACTTCCCATTTCAACGTTTCCAAGTATGTCTTGACCACTTTCGCAACATGGGATCGAGTATTGTCATGCTGCAAAATCACTTTATCGTGTCTCTCGTTGTATTGCGGCCGTTTGTCTTTCAATGCTCGGCTCAAACGCATCAATTGCGTTCGATACCGATCGCCTGTGATTGTTTCAATCGGTTTTAACAGTTCATAATACACTACTCCGAGCTGGTCCCATCAAATACAGAGCATGACCTTGGAACTATGAATATTCGGTTTGGCCGTCGACGTGGAAGCATGGCTGGGAACTCCCCATGATTTTCTACGCTTGGGGTTATCATAATAAACCCATTTTTCGTCCCCAGTCACAATGTGATGCAGAAATCCCTTCCGTCTTTGCCTTTCAAGCAGCTGTTCACAAGCAAACAAACGTCGTTCAACATCTCTCGGCTTCAACTCGTACGGCACCCAATTTCCTTGTTTCTGAATCATTCCCATGGCCTTGAGGCGTTTTGAAATGGCTTGTTGAGTCACTTCCAATGATCGTGCCAATTCTTCTTGATTTTGACACGAGTCTTGATCAAGTAATGCCTCCAATTCTGCATCTTCGAAAACCTTCTCTCTTCCACCGCTATGCCGGTCTTTGGTGTCAAAATCACCGTTCTTGAAGCGTTGAAACCACTCACGACACGTTCTTTCACTAATAGCGGTCTCGCCATAAGAATTTGAGAGCATTCGATGAGCCTCAGCCGCAGATTTCTTCATATTGAAGCAGAAAATTAAAACCTCCCGCAAATGACAAGAATTTGGCTCGTAAACTGACATTTTCAATCGAGAATAACTTTATGATGCAGGCACAAATCGACTAATGTTTCTATGGGGTTATGTTGACAGATGTCCAAGTTTATTGTATGACATCTATGATCTATTTATATCGACCACCACTTACCGCTAAAGCCATCTATAGGAAAATGGCGGAAGCAAAGTTGTATACCCAATAAAAAATATAAAATAAGAGAGAGAGAGAGAGAGAGAGAGAGAGGAGAGAGAGAGAGAGAGAGAGAGAGAGAGTTCCAGAAAATTATTTAAAATACAAAATCTATAAAAAACGGATACAACTTATTTGAAATAAAAATTATAAAATAAGTTCCAAAAAATTGTTTAAAATACTATTAATTATTAAATATTAAAAATAATTTCAATAATCAATTATTTAAAATATTAATTAAGAAATACGTCAGAAGAAGTTACCAGGTATGTAAATATGAAACCGAAATTTTTTAATAGAAAATACACGTTTATTGCATGAAAATGATAAAAAATATTTTATTCGAAGTATTGCCCATCGATAGCTATACATTTTTCCCACCTGTCTGACAATTTGTGGATGCCACGCCAAAAAAATTGTTGCTCTTTTGAGCCAAACCAGTCATCTAACCATTTTCGTACATCTTCGTAAGAAGCGAAGCGCTGCTGAGCAAGTGCGTGTCCCATCGATGCAAATAAATAGTAATCGGACGGAGCCAAGTCTGGTGAATAAGCCGCATGCGAAAGTATTCTCCAACCAAACGCCTCAATCGTTTCCTTGACCAGTTTTGCTGTGTGTGATGGTGCATTATCATGAAGCAAAATCACTTTGTGTTGCCTTTTTTGATATTCCGGTCGTTTTTCACGCAAAGCTTGATTCAAATTGATCATTTGTTGTAGCGTTCAGTATTAACGGTTTCGCCGGTTTTAGTAGCTCATAATAAATCACACCTTTCTGATCTCACCAAACACAGAGCATTGTCTTCCGTCCATAGCGATTTGGGCCTTGCAGTCGATGTCGATGGTTCGCCTGGAGTTACCTATGATCTTTTACGCTTAGGATTCTCAAAATATATCCACTTTTCATCGCCAGTCACAATTCGATGGAGAAATGACTTTCTTTTGTACCTGGCGAGCAGCATTTCGCAAGTGGTTTTTCGGTTTTCCTGCTGTCTTTCATTCAGTTCATATGGAACCCATTTTCCCATCTTCTGGATCTTTCCCATAGATTTCAAACGTATAGAGACGGCTTCTCGTGTCACATTCAATTGATCCGCGAGTTGTCGAGTTTGAGCGTCGTCCTCATCCAATAATGCTTGCAATTCGCTGTATTCAAATTTCTTCGGTGGTTTTCCACGTTCTTCGTTTCTCACGTCAAAATCACCATTTTTGAATTTTTTAAACCACTCAAAGCACTGTGATTTACCAAGAGCATGCTCACCATAAGCTTCAACAAGCATTCGATGCGATTCTGCAGCAATTTTCTTCAAATGGTAACAGAAAATCGATGCTGTCCGCAAATCGTAGTTTCCAGGCACAAAATTCGACATGTTCAACGCTATTACAAACTATACTGTTGTATGAAACTT
>NW_017298608.1:114720-118391 GCF_001594075.2 Trachymyrmex cornetzi | reverse complement strand
ACCTATATTGTTCATGTACTTATCATATCAGTGTTTATTACTAATTTAAATTAATAAATACGTCATATATGACGTATTATAATATTAGCTTTAACCTTTAAAAATGGTTTTAAAATATTTTTTATTCCCTTCTCAATTGCATATTAATATATAAGATTAATATTAAATTAAATGGAAACTTTTATGAAATTTCTACAATAATAGCCGCAAGTCAGAAGTTCTAAGCGATTTTAAGTCATAATCGGTGAAGTTGGCCAACAGCCAACTTGAACGACTTGGTTAAGACTGGTTAAGTCTTCTGACGTTCTGACTTGCGGCTTATCGTAGAAAGCCCATTGTTATTTTATTTTGAACATATTTGACAATTTTAGGGAGAAATCTAGGGTTTTTTTGGAGCTCACTTAGGGAGATTTAGGAAGATTTCGAGGCTGTTTTAGGGGAAAATCGACGAAAGCACCTGGCAACACTGCAATTGACAAGGCTGAGTGGACAGGCGCATTGCCATAGTGAAGGAACCATGAGTTGTTTCGCCACAACTGTACGTGGTCTCTTACAAATTTTTTCGCGCAATCTTTTTAAAACGCCATCGTAGTACTGACGGTTGATTGTTTGGCCTTGAGGCAAAAATTACAAAAATTTATTTCGAGGCGAAAATCGCCACGAACATTAAAACATTAAAACACGTTGCACTCAAATAGTAATAAGTCTGAAACTAAACGAGATGTAAACAATTTAAAAAAAAAAGCCAGTTACTCAGAAGATTATAACGATTGTAGTGCTGCAAACCGCACATCGCTAGGACGCTCCGTTGCCGAGTAATTCAAAAAGTTCGCTTTTTTTTATCAGACCTCGTGTATATCTAGGTTTGCTGGGATATGCTACAATCGTTATAAGCTGAGAAAGGAATACCAATTATCCGCAGGGAATGGAAGTAACTCGTTACTTGTAACGAAGTTACAGTTACAAGTTACTTTTTTGGTAACTTTACTAGTAACTGCGTTACTTTTTTTCTTTGGTAACTGTAACGGTAACGAAGTTACATTTCTTTGATAACGGTAACGAATTTTACAGTTACTTTTATCGTTACTTTGCACATAATTGGACACGATACGACACAAGCTATTTACACTGTAAAAAAATTTCGTAAATTTACACATATAATAAATGTAAAATAGATTACATGATTAGTTCTGTAAATATAAAAGATCATGCAATTTTACAGAAATTATGTAATTCCACAAAAATTATGTAAATTTGTTTTTATTGTGTAATTTTGTAATTATACTTCCACAGTCTGCTTAGTTCCAAACCAAGAAATTATTTTTATTTGCATATTGCAAATTTACAAATGTGTGGACGTTTACAACTATTATGGTGGATCTCAAAATTATCCAGCATAATAGTTGTAATTTTAAACAATTCTTTACAATGCGCTTGAGACTAGAGAAGCCTCTAGGCTCGTCCGCTGCGATTGTCGTAGATTTAAACAAAAATAACGGAAAAGTAACGAAAAGTTACTTTCTCAAGTAACGGTAACTGTAACGAGTTACTTTTAAAAATCGGTAACTAGTAACGGTAACTTGTTACTTTTTCTATTCGGTAACGAGTAACTGTAACTTGTTACTTTTAAAAAGTAACTTTCCATTCCCTGATTATCCGCATTCGATCTTGCTTTCGTTGTTTTATCTTCTGTAGCGGCGAATAATTTTGTTCAATTTACCCCGAGCAATGTTGATGTTGACACATGAGGTTTGTTTTTTTTCTCTGCACTGGTGTACACTAGTGCTGCACTAAACTAGCACTAAATCGGACTGCACTGATAGAAAATTGTACTAGTGCAATATATAAAAGAACGTACGAGTACAGTAACTAATATAGCGTATCAAGTAATGGATCGTGATATTCCTTATATGTTTGAATTATTTGATTCTTCGGACGAAGAACACGTAATTGTACCGCCACTATTAGAACCACCAATAATAGTTGAAAATAACGACGGTAATATATAATTTAATGACAAACTTATTATTAAAGACTTATCATAAATAATAAATGATTACGATTTATAATAAATATTATAAGTAAATATTATGATTATGACTTACATAATAAATGAGTAAATATTATAATAAATGATAAATATTATGATAATATTATAGTAAATATTATGATTATGACTTATAATAAATGATTTATTATTTGAATGATTTCCTAAATAGATAGGGCAAAACAGCATACAAAATATTTAATATATTATATATATCTGGGCAATATATATTTGGATTTCAAAACGTTGCTTTTGAAGAAAATTTTACTAAAAAGCTGTAGTTATGTTACTGTACCTAGTGAAAAATGATAATAGAACCCTTCGAATCGACATTGATTTGATGATTATGGCGTCAATTTGATTCCATTATCATTTCTTGCTGAGTATAACTTTTTAATAAAATTTTCTTCAAAAGCAACATTTTGGAGCATAATCCAGATAACCAAGATTTACAAATGATTTATTATTGGTGCGCAACTAAGTTCTCGCTGTTATTTTGATGAAAATGCAACTTTATTGTGAAAAAATGATTACAAATGAATCATTGAAAGTATTGCCCATCGCTAGCTACTACTTTTTCCCATCTTTCTGGCAGAGCTCGAATACCGTCACGGTAAAACTGTTCATCTTTTGAGGCTATCCACGAATCAAGCCATTTTTGGATGTCTTCATATGAGTTGAACTGCTGGTCAGCCAGACCATGTGCCATCGAACGGAACAAGTGATAATCGGACGGCGCAATATCTGGAGAATATGGCGGGTGGGGTAGGACTTTCCATTTCAGTGTTTGCAGGTAGGTTTTAACGGGTTTGGCAACGTGAGGCCGAGCATTGTCATGCTGTAGAATCGCTTTTTCGTGCCTCTCCGCGTATTGTGGCTGTTTTTCGCGCAATGCTCGGCTCAATCGCATCAATTGAAGTAGATACCGTTCCCCAGTGATGGTTTCGTTCGGTTTCAACAGCTCATAATAAATAACACCGACCTGGTCCCACCAAATACACAGCATAACCTTCGCAGCGTGAATATTCGGCCGAGGCGTCGACGTAGAAGCATGACCGGGCAGCCCCCATGACTTTCTGCTCTTTGGGTTGCTGTAATGAATCCTTTTTTCATCACCCGTCACGATGCGATGAAGAAAACCCTTCCTTTTTTGCCGCTAGAGCAGTTGTTCACAGGCGAAAAAACGACGCTCAACGTCCCTTGGCTTCAACTCATAAGGAACCCAAGTTCCTTGCTTCTGAATCATTCCCAACGCATGCAATCGCTTGGAAATGGCTTGGCGGGTAACTCCTAATACTGAAGCAAGCTCTTCTTGCGTTTAGCACGGATCCTCATCGAGCAATGCCTCCAATTCAGCGTCTTCAAAGGTTTTTGGCCTTCCTTCACGCGGACGGTCGTTAACATCGAAATCACCGTCTTTGAAATGACGGAACCAATCTCGGCACGTTGTTTCACTTAGAGCAGCATCTCCGTAAATTTTTTGGAGCTCTCGATGCGCTTCAGCCGCCATTTTCTTCGAATGAAAGAAGAAAATCAATACTTCCCGCATATGACGATTATTTGGCACAAAATCAGACATTTTCACACAACCAAAAGAATATGACGTAAAAACAAAATCACTAAT
>NW_017298608.1:114091-114481 GCF_001594075.2 Trachymyrmex cornetzi | reverse complement strand
CCGATGAACTCTCTTAGCTTGGCACGTACAAAATTGAAAACAAAGAAAAAGGTTAAAAATCCTCACATGCGGGCTGCCATATTGCACTACATCGTTATAGGCCTTCTACAATAAGTCGCAAGTCAGAACATCAGAAATCTTAACCAGTCTTAACCAAGTCGTTCAAGTTGGCTATTGGCCAACTTCACCGATTATGACTTAAGATCACTTAGAACTTCTGACTTGCGGCTTATTGTAGAAGGGCTATTACACTTGCTTAAGACCTGGTACAAGCAGTACAGTGAACTCTTCCCTTACGGAAAAATACTATTAAGAATCAATAGTTACTATTGGTATTCCAGTAGTTACTACTGAGACTCCAGTAGTTATTACTGAGACTCCAGTAGTTAC
>NW_017298608.1:110943-113788 GCF_001594075.2 Trachymyrmex cornetzi | reverse complement strand
TCATGATAACAAATGTTATAATGAAAAATATCATCTAATTAACGTTTTATGGTGCAATACTATTCGTGTTTGTAACTACTGACAACAGTAACTATTGACCAACGGTAACTATTAGCCAACAGTAACTATTGACCAACAGTAACTATTGGCCAACAGTACTATTAGCCAAATTACTATTGGCCATTTTACTATTTATTAATAGTTTTTTTCCGTAAGGGTTGCACTGAATATCGCTACACCTCGAAAAAGAACAGAGTACATGACGTCATTTCGTTACAGTGTACACAAAAAGAACGATGTAGTGTACACTTCTTGAACTAGTGCAAGCAGTGCAGGGAAAAAAACAAACCTATGTTTTGCACGCACACACAACAGGCTTATTCGGAATGCCGAGCATTTTGTATATTTGAAAAATTCAAATTCGCATAAATGCTTTGATGTTTTGTTAATAAATTTGTCATCATATTTGTTTATTCATTTGTATTTTTTTCTTACTAATTTTAAATTCAACACTCCAGACAGCACAGAATATTTATGATAAATATTTATTAACATTCATTTTTTGAAATGTTATATAGATATTTTATACATATTTTATATAAAGCTTTATTCGAAATATTAAAATATAGACTAAATATTTTATGCCATATTTATGATAAATATAAATAAATATTTCTAATAAGTATTTTTTGTTTGAATTATAATGTCTCAATAAGTATTTTTATAGCATTTACTAAAACTATTCTAATAAGTATTTCATAATATTTATAATAAATATTTATGATCTGTGCAATCTAAAAACCACAAAAATATTTACAAAATATTTAAAATAAATCTTATAAATATTTCTAAATATTTTGTAAATATTTTGTGTTGTCTGGGACATGTTTTTTTATACAAGCGGTTTAGCTCAGCATGCCATTCCTGAAAATGGATTGAGCCACACTCGACGAACTTGTTCGGGATACAAAGACAAGTATTCGAAAAAAAGAATGTAACTCCCTTCAAAGTCTGATGTCGACGACGTTATTCGATCATGCCTTATCTGGACGTCCTCGATAAAATGAGACGATCGATCGGCCGTGAGAAATGAACTTTTGCTCCGTTCTTTATCAAGTCGAGATGGAAGTTCAGAAAATAACTAATGAACTTCAGCCAGAACGTTCAACTTTGTCACGTACGCAAGGTTGTTCAGGAAAACCGGCTCTAGCGTACGTTAATGTATTCTAACATGCAGGTCGTTTTATTTTTTCTTCTTCTCTTCCTTTTTTTGATCTTTTCTTCTTTTATGTTTTTTCATATCGCTAATGCTTTTTCTCCTCTTCCCTTTCCTATTCTTATCTCTGAAAATGGAAATAATAGATTTGTTACTTGTTTACTTTGCGTATCATATTATAGCGCGCATATTAATGTAGACCTGGTTCATTGCATTCTTATCTATCAAAATTTTGATACAATGATATGCAAAGATGTATCGTATTATACATGGAAAGAATGAAAGTTTGATTGAATTATAATCTAAAAATTTAGCTAGATCTGAAAATAATTTTTGTTGAATAATTTAAATAATTATAGAACGTGCAAAATTAGAATGTTAAAAATTTCTATAGTATCATTATCTGATCCTACATAATTACTTTCATGGTCTAACAAATTATTTTCATAAACCTATATTTACTTAAATTTTTTAATACTTCAACAAAACCATTCTTTCCATGTATGATATGGATGGACATTCTACAGTTTAGTCTTATCTTTTTCGTTTGATTCTGGTTTCAGCTACGGCCCAATATTAGTTCTATTCATAACATTTCATACGAAATTTCATATAATTTATACGGAGTCGTGGAAATCGTATCCGAGAGTATCATTTATCTGTGATTATCTTGTCGCTTAAGCTCCAAACCATCCAGCGATATAAAGACGCTCATTATATCACCAAATTATTTACCGATGTCGAAATCCATTTTTATCTTGTTCTCATTATTACGAATAGCAAGAAACAACCTTGACACAAAAAATAAAGTTTATTTCCGTGAATATTTACGCTAATATTTTTCGATTCATTATCTTCTAGAGACTAAATATAAAAGAGTGACACACGTACACACTGTACTGGAATCCCACGAATGCCAAGCTTTAATTTAAATGTCAATAGCTGCTATAAACTACCGGTTGCTAGCAGTAGACTACGAATTTTTAAAAAGGTTTCTTGAATACTATTTTAAATGCAATTATTTGTCGTTCAAAATTAATATTCATCACTTCTTCTATTATATATATATATAGATTTATAAGTAATTAATCATGGGTAATATTCAAGTCATCATATTTCGCATTAACATATAAGAAAACTACAGCAACTCTTCAATATTTGTACATAAAATACATTTTTTTCTTAACTCTCATCATGTTTATTTTACTAATCGTTTCAGCAAGCGAATTGTTATTCCTTAGCGGATTCAAATTTCCATGACCACCGTTTTGTTATTATAAATACTTTATTATAATTTAATCAATAAAATGAATAAATAAAATGTTTCATAAAAAATTGTTTTGTAAAAAAAACGTTATTTTTTACTATTTAATTCTGATCCTTGCAAATGAGGCATTCTTTTACAAACCGAACACTTTTTTTCGACATTTTTAAATCGCTTCAAACTTTTTTTACCAATTGTAGTATAAAATAAGCGAACACGTGTATCGGGATTTTTTTTTAAAAAATTTATTTTCGAAGAAATAGCGATTTTTAATTTTGAATTTTATGGTAATTTTGCCTTTTATGGTAATTTTCAAGTCGTCGTATCTACGTCGTTTTTTATAGTAGAACAATTTTTTTTTTTTT
>NW_017298608.1:104416-108919 GCF_001594075.2 Trachymyrmex cornetzi | reverse complement strand
AAAAAAAAAAAAATTGTTCTACTATAAAAAACGACGTAGATACGACGACTTGAAAATTACCATAAAAGGCAAAATTACCATAAAATTCAAAATTAAAAATCGCTATTTCTTCGAAAATAAATTTTTTAAAAAAAAATCCCGATACACGTGTTCGCTTATTTTATACTACAATTGGTAAAAAAAGTTTGAAGCGATTTAAAAATGTCGAAAAAAAGTGTTCGGTTTGTAAAAGAATGCCTCAAATAGACATTCACATAAAATCGAAAATGTATCGTTTCGATAAAAATAAAGGAATTTATTCATGTAAAACGTATAAACACGCGCATATTAATATCACCGCATACATATACATCACAGAAATATAACATTTTTATTATTTAATAAGCTTTTAATTGTAGCACTCTGCATTTTTTTGTACTCTGCATTTTTACGCTTTCTACGCATAAACTTACATTTGGACAAAGAAAGAAAACGGTAAAAAAATTTAGAAAGTATTAAGAATGAAAAGAAAAGTAAAGCTTATAATGTGATTAATACTTAGTAATTATTCTAGTACAGTAATGTTCAACCTTCTATAAAAATCATTTTTAAAGAGCTATTTTCAGGAATGTAAAATCTTGTGGACTGCATATTTATTTTATTTGCAATATAATATATGATTTTATATTTATGATATGGCAGGCTGCTAAAAATCACAGGCGGATCACAGGTTGCACATCATTGTTCTAGTAAATAATCTAGTAATAACTTAAAAAAATAAAGAAAGGATTATAATATGATTGCTATAAAATAGGAACAAATATATTTTTCATTAGTGAACTCATAAAAAATGTGTTGTGGTTTCATATCATATAAAAACATTAAATTATGTAAATTAAAATATCAGTTGCTTAATATTTATGATGCTTTATAACTATAAAATAAATTGAGGAATTGAAGATATAACGATGTAAGTTAAATCTTTTTTTATACTAGTATTACATCTCAGTATTATAATTAACCAAAGATAAAATTCATACATCTTGCTTTTTTTTATGCTTCTACATACCATTTATTACAACTTTATGACATCATTATGCTGACATTTTTTTCAAAATCAAAACTGTTCATTACATCCAATTCCTCAATTTTTAATTATATATTTACTTCTGCATTTTATTTATCTGTATTTTGTACTTCCATTCTTATAATCACGTATGGCTGCATATAACTCAATAGGACTAGCAACTGTTGGCGCAAAATACTACCTTAATTAATTACATGTATTAAGAATAAATTCGTAAATTATATGTAATATAAATGCTGTTAATGATATATAATAATGTTGTAAATAATATTTTAAAACAGTATAATTAACAAATATGTTTTCTTAATAGTAAACAGTAACGCAAAGTTGTCATTGCAGTTGTCTAGCAATCCTATCTCGTAATCCCATCTGAAAAGGAATAATTTTTAAATGTTGATATATAATTAAATCAAAATGTATACTTTTAAAAAAATGTTAAATATATACTATTAAAATATCTTGTCTCTTAATATATCCATAATTTAAAACATAAATATTATGTGTACATATTTAGAATTATTTTTTAATTATTACATTTTCCAGATTGCTTATAACAGAATAGTTACATATTACGTTATTCAAATTGTATGATAAAATCAATCTAAAATTACATTGTATTTGCATTATTTGACTACTCACTAAACAACATACAATCTTTTGCATATTTAACATCATAATTTCTAGCATATAGTATTCATATTTTCACAGATTAAATCACAGATGTGCATTTTTTACTGTATATATGTACCATTGCGTTTTGAATATCTTCATGAGGACCCTTGCTTTTAGGCGGTAGCTTTGGTAAAAGTGCATCCACATTTATATCGACATGAGGATCTTTCTCTTTAATCTGCTTCATAGTTTCTTGACATACTTTGATTACTCCCTCAGCATTCAGACGACGATCATCGCTCCACAGTGGACAACTACGTTCAAAGAAAATATAAGATAATTTTGATTTAATTAAACAATAACATTAAACTGCCTAGTATTAAAACTCACAGATTTGAACGTTCTGCTCCTTGACCTTGAAAGTGTTTATAATCAGTAACTGGTTTATCGCAAATGTAACACATTTGGGCGCCACAGACACAAGTCATTTTGTTACAGCCTTCTTCTTTAAAGAACATTCGACTACAACGGTAACATTTCCGTACCAAAGCTTGAGTCATCTTCTCTTCCAAATATAAACGTGCAGATTCTGACTTCTTTTCGTTGCATTTCAATGGTATGTGATTAAGTTCCTTACATAATCTAATATCAAAACAATTTATTAATGTAACAATTTTAGTAATGTACAATCACGCATTTATTTCTAAATATTTTGTTTAAAAAGATCAATACTTTAAAATGCAATATATGGTATCATGGAATATTTCTTCACAAATTAATATTAAAACAAAGACAACATTCTAGACAAAATATAAGAAGTATTTTGTATATTTTAAACTATTCTAAATCGTTTTAATTCAACCGAATTTTAATAATAATAATATTCGATAACAACATCAAAATTGTAGTAATAATAAAATTACACTTACCGGCAAGATTCTTTCATGCATTCTGGGTTAAGACATTTGAAAATCTTATCTTCGAGTGGTGGTATAGATGCAAAATGACAAAAGGGACAAGATACTAAACCATCGACTCCAGCAGCTATTACCTCTGCTTCTTGTCGCTTACAAAGCAGAATACTAAATTTAGTTGGCGGTAATACTCGTTGAAGTATAGATAATGGAAATTCAGAACCACACTGCAACAAGCAATCAACACGCGTATTGCCGTCTCCTAATACTACATCTGTACTCCGTATAATACATGAATTGCAAAATATATGACCATCCTCACACGTGGAACACTTTGATGGCATACATTCGTCATCATAACAACATTGACATTCAAGCAATTCATTTTTTACCTAAAAAAAGAAATTAACGAAAAATAACAATGGATCTAAAATATAGTTTTTGTTTAAAACATTTCGTACTTTAAGTTCATTAAATTCTTGCTCTTCTTTTGCTTTCACTTCATCTAGATATTTTTTAAGCTCTGCTTTATGTTGTATAAAAGCACACTCTTGAAGAAACGGTATATCTTCCGTTACAGTCGTCTTGTTACAATATCGTTTAGTTTTCATATCAGGGTTTAACGCCTCCAGAGCCTTCGCAGTTAAACTTAAATTATTCATATACTGACTATATGCCTTCACCAAAGTGTTTACCTGTAAAAAAGATTACACTTTACATATATTATCGTTGTATATTTAGCTGTACATTATTTAATACTGAGATATTGGATAGCTTAGCTATATATAATGCAGTATCGTTAAACAAAAGATTTAAATTGATTAGTCTGCTACTTCACATATACATTTATGTATAAAAAATTTTAAGTAGGAAAATTATTATAATTTCATTACGATAAAGATAATCAAAATCATAAATATAAATAAATTCGAAGTGACTTAATAATATATCAAGCTATTGAGCTTCATAAAGAAATACAATAATACACTCAAAACTTTAAATCATGATACTGTAATCCAATACCGTCGCAAATCCATTTAAAAAATTATAATTATGGACTAAAAAAATATCTTAATTGTATCTTAAATTAAGCATACCCTCATTTTACTGAAGTAATATTTGAGAAAATCTACTGCGTGTGGATTGAATTCGCATTTCCTCTTATCATCTTCGAAGTATGCAAATGGATCTGGAAATATCTCTAAGAATTGTTTTACTTGGAAATCCGTAGTATACTGCTTTTGTTGTTGAGTAATCTTTTGTTTAGCCAGATGTTGCGCTCGTGTTGGATAATCAGGATTTTCTAATTTTGACTGAACAAATTGTTTTATCCGTTCAGGATCACTATATATTTCCTCAGCTACTTTTCTTAAATATACGGGATCTGCTTCAGGAAATATCATCAGCAAATCCGCATATTGTTCGTTCATATCATAACATTTTGAAGTTGTTGCCTGTGACTCTAATGGCTTCATTTGTTCAACCGATAAATTTTTTTGGTCACAGTTGAGTAGCATCTCAACTAAAGCAGCAACTAATGTTACTTCATCTCTCCCATCATCTTTCACATCATAGCATAATTTCTTAATGAAACTAATTTTTACAGTTGGAAATATGGGTACTAATTTGACAAATATTTTAGTAGCTTTCTCATTTAATACTATTTCTTTTTGCTCAGCATTGTTTGTTATTTCTTCCGTCTTGTCCATGTATGTATGTATTTTGAATTTTTTAATTCCCATTACATCTTTTTTTTCCAGTTGCTCTACTTTACAATTCATTTTATTTGGATCGTGCATTGCAATGAGTTTTGTTTGAGTTAGTATTGGTGACTGCTGCTAAAAAAAAATAATTAATTAATTCTTATCTTTGTTCTTATCTCTACAGGGTGGACCATCTGAAGTGATCCAG
>NW_017298608.1:92994-102941 GCF_001594075.2 Trachymyrmex cornetzi | reverse complement strand
TCGTCGCTCTCCGAAGATTGTGAGCGATTTGAATAGGGATAACAGTTAATTAACTCCATTGAAAAGAAAAACATAAACATAAACAAACGAGAACACCGAGTCTCTGTTTATCATGGGTGGCAGTCATGTGTTCGGTTAACGATTTACTATTGGAAATCTCTTGGATTATTCCATTTGATTCAATCAGAGTTATGAATGAGTATCGACTCTCGAAAACTGTTGAAGAGTCGCAAAAATCAAGCACCCCACATGTGAGAGGCAAGGGGACTCACAAAAATCAAGCACCTCGAAGGGAACAGAGAACTACCACGTCCACGTCGTTGTTCCTGGGTAGCGCTAAGAGTAGTTCATCAATGACTTTGATGGTCCATAACTCGGACCCCAGTGGGCGGATTGTGGACCACAACCAGTGTTTCGTAAAGGGCTTGAAACCAGCTTTCTCATCCCATGGTGAAAAACTAGGGGTTCCATTTAAAAAAACCATCGTGACCCCTGAATGACCTTCAAAATGACCTTCCAAGGATTTTTCAAGGTCAGTACCATACTTCCCCCGTGTAACCCTAAACTTTTCATACGAAACATTTTTCTCTATCCCTACTAGTTTTCGAGATATTTGACTGGATCACTTCAGATGGTCCACCCTGTATATCTTATCGTTAATATAATAAAACTGAAACTATAAAAGAAAGACTCCTATTATGAGTTCATTTTGGGTAAATGCTAACAATCTATTACCTATGGGCAGAATTTAAAAAAATAATAGGACATCTTGAAGGGAATTTAATAAACTTTAAGATAATGTTACGTAAAATTCAATTCAAATTTTTTTGAAAATTTAAGAAATGTAAAAAGTGAGCAAATCGCAAAATCAAAAAATTATGCTAATATGAGATGCCCCGAGGAATCGATAATAAAACGCAAAGTACATCAGTATTACAATTAAAAAACTGTATTTAATATTTTTAAAATACAGCCAGTATGCGCTCAAAAGAAGCATACGATGCATTGTATCCAGAACTCGTATTCAGATAATTGGAACCAAGCATCGCAGAAACAGGCTCGATGTTTATTCCAGTTGTCTTTTTTATTATTGTACAATCACATTTATACTTTAGCAACGATTTTCATTGACATAGAAGCATAGGTTATTTCATATTAGAAATACCTTGGATATCTCATATTAGGATTTCCACGCCTTACGATTTTATGATCATCAAATCTAACTTCTGCAATTAAGCAATTCAACATATCCCGCATTTTTCTATTAGTACGATCTTACTCTGTCACTATCTGAATAATTTATTGCCAAATACTTACTTATTAAATAATAAACAAAGTTTAAAGGCATATCTCAATGAAACTTTAAGACATCCAAATTCTAAAATCTTCTTTTACAATAACTACAAGCAGTGCCGGATTAAGAAATTTTTAGGCCTACAGCGCTAAAAATTTTCGGACCCTTTACATCCTTGAAAAAATACAAAATACTAAAAATAAATATTTATAAATTTATTTAATAAATTAAATATAAAATTTTTTATTATTTTCGTTTTTTGGAACCAATGGCGTGTTTATAATTCATGTTATCTAAATCTAAAATAAGAAACAATAAAAAAGAATAACGAATGATGTTAATTTCAATTAAAGCGAAACCTTGTTTTATATGTATATAGGCGTATTTTCGAACTGAGTTTGCACCGGCCTGGGTTAGATTGATGATATCAATGGCTGCGTTCAGCAGAGAAAGCAGCTTTGCAACTGTTGTAAAATTCTTCAATATGATTGATCTTGCCCTTAGTTCCTCATTGGATCTAAATGTATAAACCAATCATATTAAAGAATTTTACAATAGTTGCAAAGTTGTTTTGTCTGTTGAACGCAGCCAATGATGTCACATGCTTTACTACTGGTTTTTTACAGTGTGAGTGACTTGTGTCGTATCGTATCCAATAGCGTGGAAAGTAATGATAAAGGTAACTGTAAAATTCGTTACCGTTATCAAAAAAAATGTAACTTCGTTAAGGGGATACTGGAGTCTTCTTTTTTACCGATAAAGCAAGCGTTAATATTCCTTGCGCGGTTCTTCGAATTAGAGTTGCACGAAATAAAAATTCCTTCTCCACGATTGAAATATCCGTGCTAATGTACCTGCTCCTGGTATATTTTGTGTCCAAAACTGGGAAAAATAATAAATTACAGATTCCTGTATCCATGTGCTATCAGCTCACCAACATTTACTTCGTGAAAAAATTATATGCACGTTATATGCTCGAAATTAGGGCAGGAGCACATGTAGAATAAATAGACGAATACAGTCGTATCTTTAGAATTAAGTTTTAACGCCTAAATAAAAAGATTAGTGCAAGGAACGAAATTGTGTGTCTAGCGCATGAGAAATCGACGATGTACGACAGCTTAGACTGTTTAGCCATGAAACCGAGCAGTATTTTAGTTGATCTCTTTCCAAGAGATGGCGTTGCAATATGTTAGATAAGGACAGATGAATGCGTTTGAGCGAGACACAACGATATATAATAAGTATAAGAAATGAATGAAAGATGTCACCATTGTCGAATATGGAATTTAAAATAGTCTATACTATCGACCTTGATTAACTTTGACCGTCACTCCAGCATCCCCTTAAAGTTACTAAAAAAGTAACTTGTAATTGCAACTTCGTTATAAGTAAGAGCCCAGACACAAGCTTTTGCATAACGCATAACGCATAGTGCATAAGCGAATCAACTAATCAGAAGCTTTCCTTTTCTCTCATTCCATGGAAAAGAAGAATTTCGATTGGTTGATTTCATTATGCATTATGTATTATGCGTTATGCAAGAGTGTGTGCTGCGGCCATTACTTTCATTCCCTGGTTATGACTGACAAGTAAGGTCTGTCAAAGCGCCGGTCCGAACGCTGATTGATGAAAAACGGGTGATGGGGGTAAATTTTACTCCCACAACCGGCTTTTCACCAATTAGCGCTGTGTCAAAACGCTGTTGCCCGTATGAGGATCCGGGCTAAGGCTGGATCTTCATACAGACACCGACGCTTTGACACAGAGCATTGATTGGTGAAAAGCCGGTTGTGGGGGTAAAATTTACTCCCACCACCCGTTTTTCACCAATCAGCGTTCGGTATCAAAGCGCTGTTGCCCGTATGAGGATCCGGGCTAACGACATGCATGGCGCACGCACGAGCTGGCCGCCCGCGCTGGCGATCAACGAGTACGCGAGCCACAGGGCCCCAGGTCCAGCCCTGAGACGTGCGCCTCATGCGCCTCGTATATAACCCGTCACTGATTACAAGCATGAGGCCTGTTCTTTTTTTAGCCGAATTTTTGCACTAATTCATCTTTTTTCTTTTCTCTTCAGGAGGAAAGAAGATGAACTTGTACAATTTTTGACCTATGTCTTTCACTATGTTTAAATATTATAAAAGATGCTATTATTCATAATATATTTAACTATAAAAATATAAATAACAGAATACTTTTAGACATAGGTCAAAAACTTTTAACGATGTCGTCCATGAGACTGAGCATCGAGCGCTACGGCAAAACAGCAATAAAGTGAAGAGTAGGAATGGTAATGGGCGTAAATATCGACATTTCAATTTCAAGCCAAAAAAGACCGACCTTGGACAGCTCTGCATTAAATAATTTTCAATCCAAGAGCGATAAATTCATGATGGAACAAATAGATAACGTTTATTAGTTTAGCAGAAACGCCACTGGCTGCGTTCAGCAAACTCAACAGTTGAGTGAGCGCTCACTGTTATTCTTTTAGATCGAACTAGATTTTAGATCTAGAAGAATACATCAATAGCAGCAAGCGCTCACTTAACTGTTGAGTCTGCTGAACGCAGCCACTATCTCATATTAGGCGCCTATCTCATAACAGGGAGCTTTCCTTTATATCTGTTCACTTAAATCAGAGCTGGACACCTATCATGGAACAAGTCGGAATGGATTCCGATCGGAATTATTCAATTATTCCCTAGATTTCTATTGTGCTTTCTAGGAAAAACGGAATAATTCCGATCAGAATTCATGATAGGTGCCTTGTTCAGGATCGGGTACTGTTGGCTTGAAATTAAAACGTGTCAATATTCATGCCTATTACCGTCCCTACTTCATTACTGTTTTATCGTAGCGCTCGGTGCTTGGTCTCAGAGGTAACACTAGTCTGAAATCATTAAAAATTTTTTGACCTATATCGTTCATTATGTTTAAAAGTATTCTGTTACTAATATTATATATAATGTATATATAAAATTCATGTATTTTTATAGTTAAATATATTATGAATAATAGTATCTTATAATATTAGTAATAGAATTCTTTTAAACATAATGAATGACATAGGTCAAAAACTTTTAATGATTTCAGACTAATGTGATCCCTGAGACCGAGCGTCGCGCGCTACTATAAAACAGCAATGAAGCAGGGTTGGTAAGAAATATGTTTTAAATATGCTTAATTAATGTTTTTAATATGTTCCAAACATGTTTTTTTTTATAATACTGTTTAAAGCATATATGAAACGTATTAAAAACGTATTTAAGAAACATAATTTACTCTTAAAAAAAAAAACATTAATCTTTGCCAAACCTACAAGTGATGAGCAAGAACAGTAATAGATACAAATACCGACATATTTTAATTTCAAGCCAAAAGTACCTGGGGTCCTGGACAACTCTGACTTAAAACATAAAGAAATATATTACAAATTTGCAAGAGATTATAAAACTTTATGAAAGAAATTCACGAAAAAATAAACTGAAAGTTCAAACCTTTATACCTTTCTAATCATTATAATACCTGACTTGTGGCTTTTATAATTTTAAAATATAGAATTGGAAGAGACTATCGATTAATCCTTAGTACACACCTTAGTTTTTGGCACTCTTAATACACATGTTCGGTCATTCGTGTCTAGGATTAATTTTCATCATTCTCTTTTACAAGTATATATAAATTATTAAACGATTCTTACATATATTTGACGTCTTTAGAAAGTATTTGTGCAGTTATACATTCGTAACAAATTATAGATAAATTGTTATAACTAAATATAGTTAACAAAATGAGAAAAATGCATTTTATATAAAAATGTAAAACTCGGAACAAAAATGTTTAAAGGAAAAATATAGTTCAATATCTTAAAATTGATATTACAAACTACAAATGTATTTTGCATTTACATCTTAAACAATGCGTTTTATTGTTGCTATTGTGTTAAAAAAATTTTGAATTTATTAGGAAAATATTCTTTATAACATACAGATAACATAATATATAATATTATTACTGACAACATTTTAGAACAAGGATACCAAAAATCGCGTTTATTAAAAACTAATATGTTATTTTAGGGTTAAGTTCTCTTTTTTTAATAATTCGTGAAATATTCCCACAATACAACAAAGAATTAGTTGAAAATAAAGAAAAAAAAAAAAATTTTTTTAGTTACAAAAAATGTACACTCTGCACACATATTGGATCATTTGTGATCCAGAGAGGTAAACTTTGAAGTTGTCAGTTAAAAGATACCGCACGAATTGAGGCTAGTAATACACAAAACTTGTTCTCTAAATGCCAAACGTTTTTTTAGAAATAGAAAAGAGACCGGTATTTGACCAGGTGCTCTTAGTATTTCAAAAAAAAAAAAGAAATGCGCAGGACACGAATGACCCAGAGATGTGTATTAAAGGTTAAGATTAATATGTACGTAAAAATTTTTTACAAAAATTTTTCTAAAAATCAATGGTAAATACAATTACAGTCACATCTTTCTGGTTTTCAGCCGGAGAGCTGAAAAGCTCAGGCTTTTTGAAAAATCTCCAGCTCTTCGGCAGAAGGAAAATGTTTCTGACTAATCGTTTTGATGACCTTTTTAAGAGCACTATAAAAAAGTAATAATTTGAAGCCAAAATCTCAGCCAGAAGAGCTATCGAACTCCACGAGAACATTACTCGAAAAGTGACAACTATGAAAACGATATATAAAGACTAAATAAGAATGTACGAGAAAAAAATCATAACACAAAACAAAGAAAGTAAATATCCTCATGGCTGAGCAGTATGCCTGAAAATGTAACAGTAAATGCAAAGTATCTTAACTATAACTGCATCTATAATATTTTTTGAAAAAATCTTAATACGCCTTCTTGTTTCTTGAAAATATAATGGAAATGAAATGAATGCACAATATATAGCGTTTCCAACATTAAGTAAATTTAACCTATACAAAATGTATCGAGCGATTTTTTTAAGTATTTTAGATGCAGTTACAGCAGGACACACATACCTGTAAGCTTCCTTTATCATAAACTTGAGATGTAGTCATATTGCTACTGCTTGCTTCTTGGAGATGTGAGGTACTTTGAGCGGGAGCTACTGAAGTCGATGGAGTATTTATTGTTGCAGCTACTACTGTCTTTGTAGTATGGACGTTAGCTACTTTAGTACTGTCTTTTTCTGTAACTTTTGATACATATGATTCTATTCGAGGTTCTATCATTTTTACCCGATTAATCGATTGACACATTGGCAGAGGTACGACGCACATATCAGATGCTCTTTTGTCATTTGATGATATGCCTGGTAACGTAGAAGTCGGTGCAAATAGACTTGAATTTAGATGAGACACATGAACAATCGGTTCATTCTGCTTTATCACATTAGGACAGGTAGTAAACCTTCCTCCTATTGGATATTGGCTTATGGATGAATTTGAATTTGGACGAACAATTATTTTATTCTGTTTCATTATATTAGTAGGTCCCATCCTTTTAGGTATAGAACATATAGGTATAGAAACAGCTATTGGTGACATTGTAGATACTGTGTTTTTAGTAAGAACTTTTAATTTTGGCGGTGATAAAACAGGAGTTGTCGGTTTATGGAATTTTTCACCTTTTTGTGTCGTGAAATTACTTTGAAGCGTTAACTTTGCCGGTGCCACAATTTTATGAACTTTATACAGTTCTGAATGCCTATCAAATTCATACGTCCTTCTAACTTCCGAATTCTCGATCGAATGTAATTCTTTGCTCTCTGTACCGACTTCTGGTAATGTAAATATCTTTGAATTTGGAACAATGTTAATATTGCTAGTATTGCTACTGTCTTTAAAGGATGTAGTAGATTCATCTGATTTATGATCCAATTTTGTTTTTTTCAAAGGTATTATGCTTTGATTGGTACCATTCGTATTATTTGAAGCTGCTACTTCTGACATATTCTTTTTCATTCCATCATTCTCACCTGTTGATGATACAAATGCTATATTTTCTGATTTTCTGTTATCAGCAATTACCTCGTTCTTCGCACACAACTGTTCTTTTTTTCCCAAAGCTGTATTTGTATCTACCTGATATTCTTGTAGAGAAATATGGGAATTCTTTTTATGTTCTATAAAACTTATCTCATCTGAACATTTTCGTCTCTTTAAATTTTGTGGTAGTGGTCTTTCCTTTGGTAATAAGTCCCACAATGTAAGCTCAATACGATTTCTTGCCAATCGATTCCTATTAAGCATTCTATGAATCAATCGGTAACTATATCTAGGTAGAAGAGCATGTATTAATTTTGCATCTTTTAGGAATTCATCCATATTGGACAAACTGAAGTCATTCATCTCAAGGAATGTATCTTCAGAATCTTTACTGCATCCTGGTCTTGGACTATTTAATCGTTTCTTTATGTATAAAACATCATTATTATTTTCCTCAATGTCTTCTTTAGGCCTATCTTGGATCTTATTGTTAACATCTGTAGCTTGTCCGTCACTGCCAGTAGATAGAACATGAATTTTGTTCGTCAACAATGTATTATCATTATTACTATTCAGCTGGGAAGTAGAACATGAAGATATAGATTCATCAATAATTGTTTTATTTACAGTATTGATAATTGAGATATCATCATAAGAATCATTAGAATTCTCAAAAGAATTCTCAAAAAAATTCTCAAAATTCTCAAAATTCTCAAAATTCTCAGAATTCTCAGTAGAATTTTCCAAAGAATTCTGAGAATCATTGGAAGAATCGGTATCAGAACCAGATGAAACATCAATTACTTCAGCACTTGGGTGTTTCCTAGAAAAATTTAGTGCTTTAGGTTGTTTAAAAACTTTGTTAGCACTATGCTGCATCTCTGATAGATCTTCCATGGAGGTGGATGGTTTTGGTGATAATGGTAGATCTACACTTGTGTCCATGGAAGTCGGCATTTCAAGTTGTTTATACATTTTATCAACACTATGGCATTTACTGTGGTGCACTGACTGAATTTCCAAAAGTGATTCTGGATCATTAATATTATGTATTTCTGATTGAATTTCCATGGTACATCCTGGATTATCAGCAGTATGGCACATCTCCGATTGAATGGTAGATGATGCTGGGTTGTCAACCACTTCAGCATTTATACATTCTGGAAAATTCGACGTTCCAGATTGCTTAGAAATGTTATCAGTATTAACGGATATCTTTGATTGAATTTCCGAAGTGGCTAGTTTTGAGTTATCAAATATTTCTGCTGAATTTATGCATTCCACAAGAGAATTCAGAGTTTCAAGTTGTTCAGAAACTTCATCAGCATTGTGGCCTATTTCCGACTGAATTTCCATGGTGGATGGTCCTGGATTGTTAAACACTTTGGCACTTACACTCTCTACAAAAGAATGTGATATTTCTGGTCGTTCAGAAACACAATCAGTACTATGATCCATCTCTGATGAAATTTCTTCTGTGGACGGTCCTGGATTATTCCTAATATTCAAACAGTTTTGAATATTATTGTTTTCTTTATTCAAAATAATATCCATCATGGAATGGAAGACATCCATATCATATATCGTGTTTTTTAAAAGATTCCGTTCTTCCATTGATAAACGTTGCTGGCATTGAATCAGTAGATTATCAAAAACATCTTTGTTCATAACTTTGCACAATCCTGTAAGTTTGAAGAACAAACATTATAAAATTGAAGTTGTACAAATAATATTTTTAGAAAATATCCTACAAATTATAGAGAATAAGTATATATCTAGTAATAGATAAGAGTAATGTGAAAATCAGACTTTACGAACATGTACGACAAAGCTAACGAGATATTATTATAAATTGATAAAAAGATAATGAGATAATGCGAAGGTTACTTAATAGTTTATTGACATTTTGTTTGCGACTGCAGCAGATTTAAAGCACCTCAACACTTCAACTGCACAAATAACTAATTTCAGGAAGTACAACAAACGAACCGACGAAGCTACTTAAGTACATATACATACACCTTTCGAATTATTGAGAAATAATTGCCTAGTTTACATCGTGCACTTGATACACGTACTAACTAGTAACTTTCTATTAAATTATTTTAATTTCAACGATGTATTCAAAGAATGATGTACTAAATTGGTACAATATGCATCAAAATAATTAATTAAATATACATATCGTATAGATGTTTACACTTATCGCCGAAATTAATAGCGTTTTCGGCCCGATCGGGTTTGCACCAACCTGGGTTGGATTAATCTTTCCTATTGGTTGATATCACACGCTCTACCAATAGGAGAGCGCAAAACGCCATTAATCCAACCCAGGTTGGTGCAAACCCGGTCGGGCCGAAAACGCTATAAGATCATTCAATAGAAAATTACTAGTTAGTACTCGTATCAAGTGCACGATGTAAACTAGGCCAATAGAGATCTGAGATATCCTCTCCTAGGCTGCGTTCGAAAATATCATCCCCCATGCCACCGTGAACGTGTCATCTTCAAAGTAGAGATGGGCGATCTCAAACGATCTGAACGTGAATCCATATTTCGCCCCGATGTATCGATATTTTAAATCGGATTTTTGCTTGGCCGATTAATCAGGAGATCGAGCTTTTAAGCCTAAATTTCGATCTCGATCCACAATGGGTGATTGGTTCGT
>NW_017298608.1:91259-92345 GCF_001594075.2 Trachymyrmex cornetzi | reverse complement strand
GTTGGGCGCCAGCCATTAAGCTATTTATGGAAAAAACACTGGAAATTTCAAAAAAACACTGAAAATTCTATAGTTTACGTCACGTGCACTATAGAATTTTCAGTGTTTTTTCGAAATTTTCAGAGTTTTTTTCGTAAGGGTGTACCTCAAAAATTTTCTTTAAAAAGAGATCGATCTAGACAAATATCGATCTTATTCATCCAATTTCTCGATTTTTGGGATCGAATGCTTGTGATTAATCGATTCACTGAGATCGATTTTTTCGTAATTTTTGCCCATCTCTACTTCAAAGCCTCCGTGTATGTATCAGCCCGGATCCTTATACGGGCAACAGCGCTCTGTGTCAAAGTGCTGTTGTCTGTATGAGAATCCGGGCTAAAAAAACCACGATGAAGGTAAATTTTACCTCCACAATCGGCTTTTCACCAATCAGCGCTCTGTGTCGAAACGCTGTTGCCTGTATGAGGATTCGGTCTCGTATTCAAAGCCTTAAGGCCGCAGCACACACTTTTGCATAACGCATAAGGGTGTCGTTACATGCGGCGTAACTTGCATAAACGTAACTTGCGCCGACCAATCATATCATTTCACTTGAACATCAGTTTCTGTCTAGTCACTTTATGCTTTTTACGCTATTTTGTTGTTACGCCGAAAAATGATAGAGCGTCGAATCTACTTTCAGGCTCATTTTAGCTTATTCTGTCTGAAAAAATGCACAAGGGTTTTGATTTTGCAACAGTACAATTATAGAAGTCGTGCGCCCCTTTGCATCGCGTGAAAAGTCGAAACCCATATGGAACAGTACAATTATATACTTCATTTTGCCTCTGTGACAGATTTCCTAACCTTAATAGTCATTAACCTTAAGGGCCTGCGCACAATAGAGGAACAAGAATTAGATATTAAGATTTCAACCTATCAGAAATCGTGTATTCCGATGTAATCAGTTTCTGATATGTTGAAATCTTAATATCTAATTCCTGTTCCTCTATTGTGCGCAGGCCCTTACGCTTAGTATCTCAGATCACAAGGCAGAACAACGTTTTTTTTTTGCCGGATTCTTTCGTTTCAGGCGTCGTCTACAAT
>NW_017298608.1:89425-90953 GCF_001594075.2 Trachymyrmex cornetzi | reverse complement strand
AAATTTGCAAACAGATCTAAGAGAATGATTCTGTGATTGGCGATACGCGAATCCGCTTACGCACGATCCGCTGCATGGGACATCACCCTAAGAGTGGTCTCACAAAATTTTCCAATTTTAATAATTTATTCGATCATCGACTCATATACACGATGGAAAGGTACCGGTTCCCCATGAGGCGTACTTTTCGAGTTGCGTAAGTTACGAAAACCAATCGTAAATTCGTTTAGCATTTCTTAAAGCCCGTGTCACACTACGGATTGCGAACGCGGATCGGATTGGGATTGCGGATCGTTGGATTTGGATTCTTCGTTCACACTACGGACCATGGTACGGACTACGGATTCAATTTGCAACATATGCTGTATCGCAAATGTCGTGTCGTCGACGTTTGCTGTGTACATTCTCTCTCGATAAAACGGTTTTAAAAGTTGCGTCCCGAAATTTGGGACCCATTGTATCGAGTTATGATGAGCACAGGTAACCTAACCACACAAACGATGCTTATTCAGCCATCATAAATGGGTCACGTGACCAAATTCGATGTTTTATTGGCTTGGATTACGATTACGAATCGCAAAAATAGAGAGCCGTCTATTCTGTAATCTACAATCCGAATCCGAAACTGCCTTGTCTTGATTGGCTGAGTTCCGATCCGCGATTCGCAATCCCAATCCGATCCACGTTCACAATCCGTAGTATGACACGGGCATTAGAGTGTACAACAGAAATTCTAATCAGCAATTGGTTGCATTAATTCCGCATTTCTCTAATCTTCCGCGAAATGCGCCCAATGTGAATGCCGGCTTTCAGAATGACGTATTCTAGTAAATAAAAAATAACGTATTCTAGTAAATTACTAGAATACGCAGGTTACGCTTAAAGGCCGCAGCACACACTCTTGCATAACGCATAATGCATAGTGCATAAAGGAATCAACCAATCAAAATTCTACTTTTTCATGGATCAAGAGGAAAGGAAAGATTCTGATTAGTTGATTCGCTTATGCACTATGCGTTATGCGTTATGCAAAAGTGTGTGCTGCGGCCTTAAGCCTTGTGTCCACGACACAGTACGTTACGCTTACGCAGGTTACACCGCATGTGACGGCACCCTAACGCATAGTGCATAAGCGAATCAACTAATCAGAATCTTTCTTTTCCTCCCATTCCATGAAAAAGAAGAATTTTGATTGGTTGATTCCTTTATGCACTATGCATTATGCGTCATGCAAGAGTGTGTGCTGCGGCCAATCATATATGTAATACTACTATATGGCTAATGGGGCGTGGTTTATATGAGTGCGACAAGAAGAAACATAGGATAGTAGATGTTCAATCGTTCAAATGCGCAGGCTCCGCGTTAAATTCAAGAGCTTTATTAAGCAAAATTAATTACCTTGTATTTAATACAAAACAAGATGTTAGCAATAGTTTATTACTCTCTAATAGCGTATTTCACTGATTGCACTGGTGCGCACTCAGTGCACATTAAGGCTGTTGTACACTATTCTAATCTAAATATAAAA
>NW_017298608.1:86658-88095 GCF_001594075.2 Trachymyrmex cornetzi | reverse complement strand
GAAACACATTTTGATTTTTTTAACGTTAAAATCACTGTTGCTATTAATGGAAGGGTTATATACAGGGTGTTTCCAAATTAAATGGCAAAACTTCGGGAGCGTGTAGAGGAGTTAAAAACTAAGAAAAAAAGTCCTATAGACATATGCTCGTTTTTGCTTTGTTTCGCAGGAAATCACGGAAAAAGAAAAAAATATAATTTAATTTATTATTTTAATTATTTTATTTACAAACTTTTTAATGAAGATTTTGTTCGAAATGTGCACCTCTTGCAGCAATACAAGCATTGCATCTGTCAAACACGGCTCTTGTAGCAGCCAGGCGCTGTTCTTGCGATATTCTGTTCGCTGCAGCTACGATACGATTTCTCAAATGTTGCTCTGATTGAATAGGCGAAGAATAAACTTCTTGCTTCAGAGTACCCCATGCGTAGAAATCTAATGGCGTTAAGTCGGATGAACGAGTTGCCCAATGTACTGCTCCTCCACGTCCAATCCATCGTTGTGGGAATTTTTTATCTAACCAGGTTCTAGCGACTCTGCTGTAATGAGCAGGGCATCCATCTAATTGAAACCACATTTCAGTACGTTGTCGTAATGGGATGTTTTCTAAATAGTCAGAAAATTCATTCTCCAAGAAATTTAGAAAACGGTCCCCATTTAATCTTGCAGGTAAAAAAAACGGTCCCACTAAAACGTCGTTCCAAATTCCAAGCCAGACATTAACAGAAAACTCATGCTGAAATTTGTATTCTCTAACAGACCTGGGATTTTGTTGAGCCCATATATGATAATTCCTTTGATTAATTATTCCACCTCTGGTAAATATTGCCTCATCTGACCACATTATTTTAGATGGAAATAAAATATCATTGTGGCATTGCTCAAGGTACCAGTTACAAAAGTTCAATCTGTTCCAATGATCTTGAGGTAATAAATTTTTGAATGTGGTAGGGATAGCGATTATCTCCTTTTACAGTTCGTCAAATTGTTTGTGGTAACACTCCCAATATAGCCGACGCATTCCGAACGCTGGTCTCAGGATGATTGTCAAAATGTTGTAAAATACGATTCCCTGCCTGCAAATCTCTTCGTAACGCTGCTTGAAATCGGTTGTTTTCTTGTCGAATTGAAAATGATCCAGTCTCTCGCAATCTATTAAATGTCAACATAAACACTCTTCGGTTTGGCACTCTTCTGTTTGGAAATCGTCGCGCATATCCTCGCACCGCCTTTAAAGCATTACCATTGCAGAAACAGTATATAAAAACCATATCAGCATATTTACTATTAGAATACGTACGCGGCATATTGCAAAAAACAAAATTCATCTACTGTTAAAGGCTTTCAAAGAGCGACTGACAAATTTATAACAGAAAGTGGAAAATGTAATCAAATATGTCGGTGCTAGATATGGCAAGAAATGTAAACATTTTTTTT